>NC_091951.1:168303354-168387529 GCF_031021105.1 Erythrolamprus reginae | reverse complement strand
GAAAAGAGCCAGGCTTGTTGTATCCTGGAATGGCTACCTTGTAACGCTGTAAATAGTTTGTTCCTCTTTTCCAGCGCTGTCTGAGCCCAAGCAGGAAGTCGCTCCTGATTGGCTCAGACGCGGCCGGCTCTCGCTTTGGCGGGAACCGCAAAAGTATAAAAGAAGCGGTTTCTCCCTGCAGAGCCAGTCGGTACTCGCTGAATTGTCACTTTACCTTGCTGGGCTGTCACTTGTTCTCTGAGCTGAATAAAAGTACCGATTGCTCAAAACCCTGTCTCTGGGTCTACTTCACTGGCGACGAACGAACGGAAGAACTTCGCGTGCAACATGGACAAAATCCAGATCGGCCAGGCTCCAGAACTCTTCGATTCCGAGAAAATGACATGGGACGAGTACATGGCCACCTTCGAGATATTCCTCGAGGCGGCGGGAATGCAGGACGCCGGAGCCGATCGCAGACAGACGGGCTATTTTTCTCAACTACTGCGGCGCAGAGATCCGTAGACTTGCCCAAACTCTCACCGAACCAGAACAAGCAAGAGCCACAGCGTGGGACGTCCTTCAACAGAAACTAGCGAGCCATTTCAAACCAACCAGATCAGCCATGGTTTACCGGCATCAATTTCACATGATGGCTCAGAGAGAAACCGAGTCAATCAGCCAATTCACAACGCGGCTTCGAACGGGTACTTGCTCAATGCAAGTTTCAAGACCCGGAAGCTCGCCTTACCGACGCCTTGGTTTTCGGCATGAAGAGCAACTCGGTGAGAAATAAACTCCTCACCGAAGAAGAGCCGACGCTACAAACCGTAATTAAATTAGCACAGACCGCGGAGAAGCAGCCGACGCAGCGGCAAGAGAATTAAAAGAGCACGGAAGGCGAGAAATCATTGCCAAAATCAACGCCGAGTCTCCCAGCGCCGTGGGGAACAGACGACCTCAGCCAGCCGACTAGAAACGGGGACAACTGCCTCCTCCTACAAGACCAGCCGAGACATCCTAGAGCTACTCACCCAGCCCCCTGCGCGGGCTGCCGGGGAAATCACCAGCGCCATCGATGCCCCTTCCGAGACGCTACTTGCCACCGTTGCAACCGGAGAGGCCACATCGCCATCGCATGCAGGGCAACGGCACCAGAAGAAACGTTTGCCACACAACAATACCAGCGACCTCAAAACCAACCCCCCCCAATCGCGAGAAAGGAGACCGTTCCGCAACTCGGGTCAAAGGAACTACTCAAGCGCTAACCGCGACTACAATAGAGGTAACTCTAAATTTTCCGTGAATAACACGGCAACCAAAAAGGGGGCTAAAATTGTTATCTCATTGTTACTAAATAACCAGCCTTGCTCAATGGAGCTGGATACGGGCTCGAGATATACCATCATGCCCTGGGAAAAATTTAAACTATACATGCCTAATGTGTCTAAGGCTGACCTAACTCAAACCTCTTTGGTGATCAGAGACTTCCAAGGGGGGGTAATCTCGGTCCTGGGAACAGCAAATGTACCTATTGCATTTAAGGATGTTAAATGTACCCTTCCCATGCTTATTGTGACGGGGGCCAAACACTCCCTGCTGGGTCTAGCGTGGATGGAACCGTTGGGGATCGAAATTTCGGGTGTGTGTAATGTAAACTGTGATAATATGCCTAACTTTGTGAAAGAGTTCCCTGAAGTGTTCAGCCCCACCTTGGGATTGTATAAGGGACCCCCTATATCTTTCTCTATTGACCCCAAGGTCCCACCGGTCAGACTGAAACCTCGCAGGGTTCCCCTTCCGCTTCTCCCCAAGCTGGACATGCAGCTGGACAAACTCATTAGTCAAGGTATTTTGGTCCCTGTGGAACAGGGGCCATGGGAAACTCCCATAGTGACACCACTGAAGCCAGATGGCTCCTTAAGAGTTTGCGCTGATTACAAATCAACCTTGAATAAGGCACTCCAACACCACCCCTACCCCATCCCGGTCGTGCAACAACTCTTACACTCCCTGGGGGAGGGGAAAAGGTTCGCAAAGATCGACCTGGCCCAGGCTTACCAGCAACTCCCGGTCGATGAACAAACAGCAAACGCCCAAACGATTGTAACACACAGGGGGGCTTTCAAATGCACGAGGTTACAGTTTGGGGTAAGCATAGCCCCAGGAATATTCCAGAGCATCATGGAACGCCTATTGTCAGGGGTAAATGGGGCAATTCCATATTTTGATGACATCTTAATTGCAGGGGAAAACCAGGGACAAGTGAACAAAAGAATAAGGGAAGTACTTAAGAGGCTACAGGACAAAGGGTTACGAATCAAGCCTGATAAATGTGTCTGGGGAACTGACAGTGTTGAATTCCTTGGGTATAAAATAGATAAGGAAGGTATCCACCCCACAACAGAGAAGCTGAGAGCAATTAGAGAAGCCCCAGAGCCACAAGATAAGAATGAGTTGCAGGCATTTTTGGGCCTCCTTAATTTTTATTCCGTTTTTTTAAAGCAGAAGGCAACAGTAGCAGAGCCTCTCCATCGTTTACTCCAGAAGGAAGCCCGCTGGACATGGGGGAAAACTGAACGTGAAGCTTTTTCTCAAATAAAAAATTTATTAACTTCTAAAAGTGTAGTAGTCCAATATAGTGCTTCACTACCCATTAGGCTCACGTGCGACGCTTCGCCGTACGGCATAGGAGGAGTCTTAGCTCACGTTCTACCTAATAAGACAGAGGCCCCAATAGCATTCTTTTCAAGAACCATGACCAGCACAGAGAGGAATTATAGCCAGTTAGACAAGGAGGCTCTAGCATTAGTGGCAGGGGTAAAGAAGTTTCACAATTACATTTTTGGGAGAAGCTTTGAGCTAGTCACTGACCACAAACCCCTACTAGGCCTGCTAGCCCCCAACAAGCCCACTCCACCTTTTATGTCTCCAAGACTAATCAGATGGGCCCTTTTCCTCTCAGGGTATCAGTATGAGCTCACCCACAAGGGGGGGAAGGAAATCAATCATGCAGACGGCCTCAGCAGATGCCCCATAGCAGACTTGGTAGAAGACCCTGTTCCTGCCACAGATGTGCTAATGATAGAACTCGAGGAAAACCCACTAACCACAGCAAAAGAGGTAGCTGCACACACGCAGCAAGACCAAATCCTTAAACAAGTGGTGAACTGTGTTCTAAAGGGATGGCAAAATGATATTGTTAAACCTGAATTGTGTGATTTTAAGAACAAAAGGCTTGAATTATCATATGTAAAAGGTTGTTTGCTGTGGGGGGATAGAGTGATCATCCCCAAACGCCTAAGGGAAAAGGTACTCAGAATGTTACACGTGGGCCATCCTGGGATTGTCAGGATGAAGAGCCTAGCAAGGGGGCATTTATGGTGGCCAGGGCTAGATGCTGATATTGAAAGTTGGGTTTCAAAGTGTGACCCGTGCCAAGAGTCAAGGCCCAGTCCCCCCAAAACAACTCCGGCTGAGTGGGAACAGCCTGCTGGCCCGTGGTCTAGGATCCACATTGATTTTGCTGGCCCAGTGGGGTCTCAGTACTTCCTAATAGTGGTTGATGCTTTCTCCAAATGGTTGGAAATAATAGCAATGAACAACATAACCACAAGTGCCACTATCAAGGTATTGAGCAGACTGTTTGCATCCCATGGTTGCCCTGATCTATTAGTGTCTGACAATGGACCACAACTAACAGCCAGGCAATTCGAATTATTCCTAGATGGCCTAGGGGTCAGGCATGCCCTCATCTCGCCTTACTCGCCCTGGGCTAACGGGTTGGCAGAACGTTACGTAAGGGTGGCAAAGGAGGCATTGCACAGGTCAGGCCCTGGAGATGTGCAACAGAACTTGGACCAATTCTTATTAACCCAGCACATTACCCCTAACTCGCACACACATGTAAGCCCTGCAGAGTTATTGATGGGGAGAAAGTTGAGGTCACCATTAGACAGGTTAAATCCAAGGTTCTGTGTGAATAATAACCAAATGTGCATGAAACCAGAAAGAGAAATGTATTTGGGTCAAAATGTATATGTAAAATGTTTTGATGGAAATGTAAACTGGATGAAGGGAATTATTGTTAAGCAAAACGCACCCAAGACTTATATTGTTAAACTGGAGGATGGTCGTTTGTGGAAACGACACATAGACCACATTCGGAAACGAACTGGAAACCAATTGCAACAAACCGCTGACTTGGACTCTCCCCCTTCAACAGACTTTAGTACATTGCCCGAACTAAGAAACACGCAAAGAGACTTATCGGGCCAGGGGGAACCATCCAGCGACGCCGAGCCATCCTCGTCCTCCGAGGCCTTCGTTGGGCCCGCCAGGCCAAGTCCGCCGCACCGGGAGAGCAGCGGCGAGCCATCCTCCACAGTCAGTGGCGAAGAAGAAATTGGACTGCGCAGGTCAGCGCGAGAGCCTCGAAGGCCTCACCGATTGGACGACTTCGTCACGTGGCTTTCTTGATGGATGAGTCCAACTATGAGGGGAGGGGTGTTGTATCCTGGAATGGCTACCTTGTAACGCTGTAAATAGTTTGTTCCTCTTTTCCAGCGCTGTCTGAGCCCAAGCAGGAAGTCGCTCCTGATTGGCTCAGACGCGGCCGGCTCTCGCTTTGGCGGGAACCGCAAAAGTATAAAAGAAGCGGTTTCTCCCTGCAGAGCCAGTCGGTACTCGCTGAATTGTCACTTTACCTTGCTGGGCTGTCACTTGTTCTCTGAGCTGAATAAAAGTACCGATTGCTCAAAACCCTGTCTCTGGGTCTACTTCAAGGCTGCTTTTAGGTTGGTGGTATAAGATCATCTGTTGAATTGGGACTTCAACTCGCTCACCAGTTAAGTAGCAATCTCCTTCTCTTTTGGACTGTTTTAGGACTTAATTGATAAGCAGAGACATTTTCCTCTGTAAAATTTTGATGAGTGAGGTCTCCCACCTAATTTATGATACGTTCAAAGAACGTATCAAAGAAAATCTCCGTCAACGTTCCGACTTAATTATAGTTCATAAAATCATATACCAAAATGTCCTACCTGTTAACGACTACTTCACCTTCAACCGCAACAACACACGAGCACGAAATCAATTTAAACTAAATGTCAACCGCTCCAAACTTGACTGCAAAAAATACGACTTCAGCAACAGAGTAATCAATGCCTGAAATGCACTACCTGATTCTGCGGTTTCTACTCCTAACCCCAAAACCTTTAACCTTAGACTATCTACAATTGATCTCTCCTCCTTTCTAAGAGGTCTGTAAGGGGCGTGCATAAGCGCACCATTGTGCCTACCATCCCTGTCCTACTGTCTACTTCTAATCATTACTTATCTAATATGTACAAATTATCACCCTATAATTGTTTGACAAATAAATAAATAAATAAAATAAAGAAAGAAAGAAAGAAAACAAGAATCCCTCCCTCATTTCTAGAACAGGTATTAAACCCAGTTTCTTGCACACAGGTGCAAGTCATGTCTAGTTGCCGGAGGTAATTAGCGCGTGCTTGGAAAACCAAGGAGCCCATGACCCAGCCGCATTGCTTGCCTCATGTGAGAGGAGGTGAGGGAAGTGGGGGATATTGTCCTCCTCCCTCAGCCTTTTTTTGGGCAGTGCCTTGTCACCTACCATCGCCAGGAGCATCTGACGGACAGGCAGCAATGGAAGAAAGGGTGACCGAGAAGACCACGAGGCCGGAAAGGGGATGCTGGACAACCGAAACTGATTGGGATCTTCAGTTCTCAGCTTGGAGCATGTGACTGCAGGAATGCTGCAATGGATCACTGGGAACGCTGAGCGAGGCGCTGCGGAGAATGTCAAGCGGAATGCCAAGGGAGATGGTCTAGGGCCTGACCAGCATGTCCTGGAGATTGCCAAGGGCCTGATCGAGTTCTGTGACATGCTTGTTGGGTTGATGGACTGCGGTGCCAATGAGGACAAGCTGGTCAGTGGGGTCCCAGTGGGGTGCCCCGGAGGTGGAGACGGTGCGCTTTCTAGGAGGGCATTTTTCATCACGGTGGTCTGAACATTTCTTTTTTGTCGTGGGCTGCAAAGGGGGCAGCGTCTTTTTGCATGTCGATGGGGGCGAGGCCTTCTTGCCACAAAACCAGTACCATTTCCTACAAAACTTTGGCTAAGTCTACTCACAATCTACCTACAGACATTATTTTACAAACTACCCTTGAAGTCATCTAGGGTTGTATTTACAACATAATTTACAACATAATTTTAACCTTTTATCATCTTCTGTATCCCAGAGATTAAATGTTTATTTTGGTGTGTGTGTGTATGTGGGTTTGGGATGGAGGGAGTAGGTTGAGAGTGGCTAGGGGAGCCGGGGGCAAAGAATTGAGCCCCCTCTGTTGAATGTGCAAACAGAAGCAGATGGGGGCGCAGATATGATCCCTGGCTTGATGTGAGTGGGATAATTTACCTGCTGGGGAGAGGGAGGTCGTTGAAATGAGGGAGGGGATCTCCAGGATGTTAGAGACCCGGAGTTTAGTGAGAACTCACGATTCCCACTAAACCACTGCAACCTGGACTACTGGGATTGTGGTTGATGAGCAAACTGGTTATGTGACATTACAATTTACTGTTTTGCTTAATCACTGTGATACCAACTGTGGTCATAATGTGAGAACTGTCTGAAACAGTGGACAGAGTGGAATACAAGCTGTTACATACAAATGATCTTATTGATAGTCAAATATTTTAGACACCAAAATGTTGATATTGTGAAGGAGTTTCATAATTTAATGGGTCATTTAGTTTATTGGAGAAAATCTCATACTCCCTTTTAAGTTCCAATGTTTCCGTAGTAATTTGTCAAAATTGGAGGTTTACCTGTTGCCTCAATGCTTTTAAAATAACTTCTCACTTGCTAATTGTTGTTTGAAAGAAACTTCCAAGTGTGGATATAAATGTATCATTTTTAAAAATGTAGCTAAAATCTACATAATTAACTGTTTCAAAATCCGGTGAGAAAAGTGAATGTTGCTTCAAGCCTCATGTATTTATTTAAAGGCACTCTTATGCTAATACCTTTAATTTACTTTAAGCAGATTGATACAAATACATTTTCTATGGAAAAGATAATCCCCAGATTCTTTTTAGCTAAATCTCACCTGTCATAGGATGATGAGTCACATATTTTATAAAACTCTAGTTTCTGGATGGAATACAAAGGATCCATTCCAAAAACTAATATGATGCAGTGAGAAATATGTGACCCCAACATCATGGAGGCATTCATTTTTAGCCATAGCTCTCTTGCAATGTTTCTTAACTTCAACAACTTTAAGATGTGTTGATGTCAATTCCCAGAATCCTCCAGCCATAATGCTTTATGCACTTCCCACAATAAAGGATGAAAAGATAAACTTAGGTGTTGGTGGGAGGAGGGGAGTGTAATTTTGACCCATATTACTATGACGAGCTTACATCCCAATCTGAATTTATTAAAGGCATAGGCAAGTAATAATATTCAAATGAGCTTCCTGCAATCAAGTTTTTAAGCCATTTGAGGGTTTTTTCCTGAGAAATTTGGATTGGATCTAAATGTGAAATGTTACCTTTTATATCAGAATTTGATCCATATGCATTAACAGAAAATAAAGTTCCCATTAGTTTTGGAATGTATTTTGGATTGTTCCAAGTTTGAAATAATCTTTAAAAACAAAGAAAGAGTATTTCTAAGACAGCATTGGTTATTTGCAGGAATTCTTAAGTAAAAAGTTGGTATGTCCTATATAGAATGGAATAGAATTTTTCATTGGCCAAGTGAGATTGGATACACAAGGATTTTATCTTCGGTGCATTTGAACAAATCAACAGCTAATACTCTTAAGAGAACATTGTAAGTACTTCTTATGTTCTTAACATGATTTAAAGAAAATATTGCCTCACCCTCCTTCATTAACTGGGTAATTTAAAATTTCTGTTTTAAAACGGAGGCTGGCTGTCAATCTGAATATATTGGAAATGTAAGATTAAAGAGTTATGACCATGTGTCACTCTATAGTTATTGTTTTGGTATATAATGTGCATGTGTTTCATGTGGAATTACAAAACTCAATATATCCTAAAGGTGTGAATGTACTTTGAATTATAGACCAAAAGCTTTGAACATCACATAAAATTATGGATTTATCAAACATTGGGAGCCACAAAAGAAATCATTCTTTCGTGTTAGAAAACTTGAATCCAGATTTACCTAATAAATGTTTTATAAAAAGGAAGTTTATTGGTTATTTATCCCAGGAAAGAGTGATTATTATTATTCCAGATAATCAAGGTTTAATGGTTCATTTTAAAATAGGACTAAATTATATCCTGTATAACAAAAGAAAAAGAAGGCAGAAAGGGTCATTAACTAAAACAAAGTAGACCATAAGCCTCTCTTATAGCACATGAAGGATTACCCTCAGTCCCTTATAATTAACTATTCATGTACAATTTTTCCATTTTTAAAATGATAGTAATTCTTCCTTTCATTCTATAATAACCTTGATGGAGGGTATTTAAATACAGCCTTTAAAAAAAAATCGCTATTACTGTTTGCATGCAACTTTCAAAAAAAATTTCTTCTGGAAGATGATTGCACATTTTTGATTGAAAAGATTTTCTTCAGTAATAACATCTACCCCACTGTGAAGTTAGATAGAATGACCAACTTCATTTCCTGAGGAATTTATACAGTAGTCTTTCATATCCCTACTTGAGGCAATTTTATACTAGTTATTTCTCTGATTTATGGCAACCCGATCAACATATTTTCTAAAGTAGATTGTTGACCGAACTGTTTTTTCCTCGATAATTTTTATTTTATGGACCAAATTAGAATGGACTGTTGCTAATATCTCTTAAAGAGTTATTAAGACTGTTCATTTTACTCTTGGGCAGATATGTTGCACACATAATAACTTAAATGTCTTTGAATTTTTCAAAATAATACTACAGTATATGGAAAAAATGTGTGTTCTTTGCCATCCTCTAGGCATTTTCCCTTCCTCCTCCTCTTTCCAGTTTTTTGAGTTAGGAAATTGTACTTTGTAGTCAAAGATTAAGCACTGGAGCTCAAGCTTGTAAAATTTTCAGAATAATCAATAAACACTGCATTTTAATTAAGTTTGTCAAAAGCTGTTTTGAAGGCTTGCTTTTAGCTGACAATCCAGGCCAAATATTACACATTGGAAAAACTGCCATTTTACACTCAATTATCTAAGATAAGTAAGAGTCAAAAGGATGTATGGCAGCATTCCTTGTTTTGCTGGCTACGTTTGTATGACAATTGAGTAATTCTGGGGGTTAAACTTTTTAAAAAATTAGCAATGAGATAAACAAACATTTGTTTAATGTATAGAAGCACATCGCCAGGTGATATCAGTGCACAAAACATGATACAAATTTTATTTATATGTGGAATGGTGCAGGAGCTAGTCAACTATCAACAAAAACATAGCCACTGGAAGAATATGGTCAATTTTTACAATGCAACGAACACCCAATCTTAATGCAGAAAATTCTTAGACAGGGCCATCCCACAATCTTCAAAGGGGGATAATTTAATTGGATATGTTTGGATACTCTAAGCAAATACACATGAGAACTAAATTCTACCTGTTAGTTTTATTAACACAATAGGAAAACATAATTCAGAGAAATCACACTTGAATATACAGCAATGAAAAGAGATATATAAGCACTTAATAATGACACAGACACAAACTGCTTCTTTATGTACTCTTATCATAGCTTTATACTACCCCTATCAACACTTTAAGACATCTCGAAGAAGAAATAACTTATCATTTGTAAGAACATGAACAGGTATACAGACACAAATAACCTCCCCAGCGTCTTAAAGTAAATCTTGAAATAAGTGTAACCTTCGTGCACTCTTTTGTCACATAAAGGGTTAACGGACATTAGCATCAATTTTACACAAAATGTAGTTGCATCCAGTTGTTGAGATGGTTTTGCAAAAGGCCTACAAAGATAGAGTCATGTGTGGCCCTCCAGATGTTACTGAATTGCTCTCCCCTCATGCCTTACACCATTAACTGTGTTGGAAAGGCCTAGTGGAACTGCTTTGATGTTTGGTTGGCATTCATTGCTGATCCCTGAACTTGTCAGAATCATGGTGGATTCATCAATGGCCATTAACCATAAAATCAAAATGAAGCCTTAGTTGGTGTAAAAGTAAGAACAGGCAATTGGTTTGCTAGGCTTTGGTCTTGCCACTACTGGTTGAAGGCTGAATGCTGGAAGCAGTGGAGCTTGGTTTGTTTTGGAAGAGGTGCTTTATAATCTTAAAATACACCATCCTCCAGCATTCATTTCAGACCTTTTCCCCCTTCTCTTTTAAAAAGATCTTTTTGTACTATCAAAGTAGCTTTTTCTTTTTTAAAAAAGTTATCTCTACAAATATCTCTAAAATTGGTTCAAATCAGCTCAGCTTGTATTATGAAGTAGATAGAAACTGAATGCAATGCAAAAGGATTCTGCGGTGATGTTAAGAGAACTTAAGGCTTTGCAAGAGAGCAGATAAATTTGAATTGGCATTAATTATAAACCTAGGAAATCTGAGGCGGGGAATCTCCAATCAGAGAGTGAGAGAGGTAGATCTTCCACTTAATTCCATTCCTTAATTCCATTCCTTCCCTCTATTTGTAATTCTGGGAAGTTCCTTTGCCACTTAAAAAGGTAGCCATAGACATGACCAGCAATCTCATGCATGTCTTTCCAAGAACGGGAGAGATTTTTCCCTAGCAAAAGCACATGCCCAATTTTACAATCTCCCTCTCTGGCAAGAACTATTGAGTAAGTCTTCTTCTTACTCAACAAATGCCCCAGCAGTCTTTTTCTAGGCTTTAGATAATTATTTTTCAAAAATTACTCTTTATTAACAGAGAAAAAAAAAGGTAAGAATCTATAATACAATTAATTTGTATTCAAACATGGAACTACATTAATAGTAGTTGTTGTTCCTGTTTGGAATCAATAGCCCTTCATAGAAAAAAAATTATATAAATTCCTGCCACTAACACAGTCAAACTTCTACTTCCCAACTTTGTTCTAAGCCTCTGGTCAATATTTAAAACATGTAAGAAGGAATGGAACTTCATTTTTAGCATGCTAGAACGGGTGCCAAGTGTATTTCATAGCAGCTCAAAATAAAGGATTACTTTCTGACGAAGTGCCTAGAAAATTATGGCTGCAAATGATTGGTTTAGTAGAGGCCCCTTTTCCTCAATCACCCACACAGATTGATTCATGTTATGAGTTCTGGATTGATTGATTGATTTTATACAAATGTTTGAAATCTAGAATGTGGGGTTAGCTAAACTTACCTCTGACACACATTTGGGAAACTTGTTTTACAGATATATAGCATCAGTTCATACTGTCTCATTCCCCAAATTGTTGCTTTTGACTTTGCAATTCAAGTTTTTTCAATCCTTCAATCCTATATTCATTTATATACAGAATGGGCGGGCAGTTTTGAAGGAACTGATATTCTTCATCTAATCACAGTCTTTACTTGAGAGTGCGCAGAATAAAAAGTCAAAAGCGAAGGACTATTGGGCAAGGACTATTAAACAAGGAAGAGAGGTCAATGGAATCTACATCTACATTCTTAGAAATATTACAGTGTGTTTAAAGTCAAAAAACAGATTTTTTTTCTCCAAGGATGCCTAAGGGTCAGGAGCAGAACTCCAGGTTAATTAGTTCCCCCTCATTGGTCTTCAAAAGTTGGAACCAACTACACGCTTCCTCCCCACTTTCATTGTCTGACTTTTGCTCTAAAAGAGGGGTGTACAACCTTGGCACACTGTGGACTTCAATTCCCAGAATTCCCCAACCCGCCATTCTCTTTCATGCCTTTTTCTTCTGTTCTAAAGAAACATAAACATTAGGCAGCATTTATGATGAATTTCAGATAGTACCAAAGGGCCGGGTTGTAGAAAAAAGTCCACATTGAAAATTTAAAAATCTATTTCCACTAAAATATTTTCCAGGACACAAGTTACACAATACATACTACAAAAGTGCAGGGATTGGAACGGCTGATTTTAATTATTTCTTAAATAATCTTTTCTTAACCAAATTTTGAAAGAGCTTATAAAAATCAGCTAAAAAGGTATTGTTCCATCTCTCCAGGTCATTGTGTTATGCTAATGTCTGTGCCTGCAACTTCATTTTGGGATTTTTTAAAAAATTCCCGGAAGTATGCAAGAGCATTTTCAAAAGACATACTTTTCACCTACAGTATAAAGGATCTGGATTTCGCTTCCGTTGCTTTGTTTCAGAAAACAACAACCACAACCCAACACACTCCTTCAAACAGGCGTTGTTCTCCTGTTGACCATATTGATATGAAGTCCCTCTTTGAATTCCTTTTGAAGGAAATTGTGGACTTGAAGAAAGCCAGCATCTTGTTCTATATTGTAACTTGCTGCTGTGGTGACCTTTAGAGGTTCCCTGGAGAGGGTGTACATGGAGATTTCATTCATCGGAAGAGAACCGGCCATCTTCATCCCCACTGGAGAAATGTCCCTGGATGGAGAAGGTTCTGTGGACCGAGAACTGGATCTGGACCTCCTTCTTCTGTATCTGTAGCTTGGCATCCTGGCGTAAGGGGAAGCAGAAGTCTTAAGGAACTGCTTCTTGGTCTTAAACCTCAGCTCTTTGTTTTTATCAATATAAATGTTCACAGCCAGCACACCGACTGTTTCTGCCACGATAAAAGACAAGGCTCCAAAATAAAAAGACCAGCCGTAACTGTATTGGTTCTTTTTATCCTCATCCCGCTTGTCACTAGGGTCACCTGCATTGCTGGAGATGTAGACAATAATTCCTATTATGTTACTTAACCCTGAAAAGAAAATAGCGGGGAGAAATCTGGTTAGGAGAAAAGCTACAGGGTGCAATTATCATTATAACTTTCTTGCCACATCCTCTTATTTCTACAATTAGTCCATGGGCTAATATTTATTTATTTATTTATTATTTATTAATCAGATTTGTATGCTGCCCCTCTCCGCAGACTCGGGGCGGCTAACAATAATAAAAAGACAATGTAAACAAATCTAATATTAAAAATAATCTAAAAAACCCCAATTTAAAGAACCAATCATGCATACAAACATACCATGTATAAATTCTATAAGCCTAGGGGGAAGGGAAAATTTCAATTTCCCCATGCCTGATGCCAGAGGTGGGTTTTGAGGAGCTTACGAAAGGCAAGGAAGGTGGGGGCAACTCTGATATCTGGGGGGGAGTTGGTTCCAGAGGGTTGGGGCCGCCACAGAGAAGGCTCTTCCCCTGGGACCAGCCAGACGACATTGTTTAGTCGACGGGACCTAGAGAAGGCCAACTCTGTGGGACCTAACTGGTCGCTGGGATTCGTGCGGCAGAAGGTGGTCCCGGAGATATTCTGGTCCGATGCCATGAAGGGCTTTATAGGTCATAACCAACACTAATATATTTTCAAGCAGTTCGGAGAATGGTTTTATTTGCTTTATATTCTTGGACCGGAACCTTAACTATATGTATATAATGAATAGTTGCCTAGATTTGAAATACAAAACACTTGGAGGGCATCAAAAGCTTTAATTCTGCTTATGTTATCTATGTAGTTTAAGGAAATACTTTCCAACAAACTCTAGGAATGTTCAAGAATAAAATCAATAGTGTAAGTCACAGATAACAAGAGTTACTAAACTATGTTCAAGATGATTGAATGCTTGTCTTACTTAAGGTAGATAAAAGGTTGGAAGTGCTTCAGGGGAAGCCATGGGAAGTGTCTCATGTTATTTAAACTCTTTTTAGATCCAGTAGAATATAGCTTACACTTTACAGGTGAAACTCGAAAAATTAGAATATTGTGCAAAAGTTCATTTATTTCAGTAATGCAACTTAAAAGGTAAAACGTAATACTGTATATGAGAGAGATTCATTACATGCTAGCCAATCAAGCTCAGTAATCCCACGGTCACTGAACTAGGTTTTGGTGCTTTTGGTAGTGTGGGCAGATGCTAAGTCCTGCTGGAAAATGAAGTCAGCATCCCCATAAAGCTTATCTGCGAATGGAAGCATGAAGTCCCCCAAAATCTCCTGGTAGTCAGCTGCATTGACCCTGGATTTAATGAAGCACAGTGGACCAACACCAGCAAATGACATGGCTTCCTAAATCAGCGGTCCCCAAACTATGGCCCGTGGGCCGGATGCGGCCCGCTGAGGTCATTTACCCGGCCCGTGGCAGCGTACAAGATTTTACCATCTATAATATACTAAGTTCCGAATGTCATCTCCACTCTGCTGCCGAGCGTCTGGCGGCGGCAAGGAAGAGGAAAGCCAGGAGGGCGGGGAGGAAAGCACCCTATGGCAGAGCAGCAACAGTTCCTCTGAGAAAGAAATTGGCCAATTGCTTTCCTCCCCGCCCCCTGGCTTTCCGCCTCCTCCTCCTCCAGACGCTCAGCTGCAGACCGTCTTTGTCCCTCCAGTGCCGCTTTTTTGCTTTTTTTTTTTTTTTGCACCGGTGAGGTTTGCGCGCGCTTGGGCACTTTTGGCGTGTGGGGGGTCTGCTGCGGAGAGGGAGAGAGAGAGAGAGAGAAAGAGGGAGACATAGAAAGGGAGTGTGAGAGAGAAATAACGCAAGAAAGAGAGGGAGAGAGAGAGAGCGGGAGAGTGCTGCTTTTTTGCTTCTTCGCTGCCCGTGGGGAGCCTGGAAGCCCTGCAAGAGGATCTGGAGGGGGCAGTAAACAAGACCGGCTCTTGGTCCCTTGAGCCCGCCACCGCCGCCTCTGTTCGGGCGAAGGGATCTCCTTGGTGGAGAAAGGAAGGAAGCCAAAGGAAGCTCAGCTCAACGAGGGCCGGCTGTTGGTCCCTTGAAGCTGCCGCCGCCGCCGCCCACCGAGGAGATCCCTTCGCCTGAACAGAGGTGGCGGCGGCGGGCTCAAGGGACCAACAGCCGGTCTTTCTTGGTGCTGAATTGTTGCAGCCTCTGAGGCCGCCTCTGCCTCCGCCAAGGGACCAACAGCCGGTCCTTTTCGGACCGAGGCCGCCCACCGAGGAGATCCCTTCGCCTGGAGGCGGATGCGGCCTCAGAAGCTGCAACAATTCAGCGCGGAGAAAGACCGGCTCTTGGTTCCTTGAGCTCGCTGCCGCCACCGCCTCCGTTTGGGCGAAGGGATCTCCTTGGTGGGCGGCGGCGGCTGCAGCTTCAAGGGACCAACACCCGGTCCTCGTTGAGCTGAGCTTCCTTTGGCTTCCTTCGAGGCGGCAGGTGAGCTTTGCAGCTTTGCATCGAAGGAAGCCAAAGGAAGCTCAGCTTGGGGGCGGGCCTGAAGCAGCCACCGCCGCCTACTCCGCCCCGGGCTTCGGCTGCACTGGGCAGCTCTGGCGGGCACGGGGCAGCAGGGCAAGCCGCGAAGGTGGCGCCGCCAAATGTGGGTCGAGCGGGAGGGGGGGCACTAAGCAGTAGCCGTAAGGCGGCGGTGGGGCGGTTGGCTGCAAGGCACCGGCGCCTTGATGTGTTACGTACATTGCTGGCGCTGCGCTGGACATGGGGCTGGCACCTCCGTCCCGGCCCAGCCAGCGGGCCAGTGCCAGCCCTGTGCCCAGGCCCAGCGCAGCGCCAGCAATGTACTGCGACCCGACGTTGGTGCCACTGTCTTGGAGCTTCTGCTTGCAGCCGACTGGCTCGCGGCGCGTTGCAGGGCAGAAAAAAAAAGAAGAGAGGAAGGAAGAGAGAAGAAAAGGAGAGAGAGAGAAGGAAAGCATGAGAGAGAGGGAGAGAAAACAAGTGAGAGGGGGAGGGAATGTGAGAGAGAGAAAGAGAAAAATGAGAAAATGATGGAGGGAAAGAACGAGGGAGAGGGAAACAAAACAAATGAGACAGAAGGAAAAAAAGGGAGAGGGAAGAGAGAAGTGGAAAGGAGGGAAGGAGGGAAAGAAGAAAAAATGGAGGGAACAAGGAAGGAAGGAAGAATGAAATGAATTGAGGGGTGGAGGAAGGAAGGACTTTTTGGGGGGGCGGTGTAAATTTTTTTAAAAAATTCTCTCAACATACATTCAAACAATACAATGTACCATCTAATTTTCCCTGAATAAAATGCAGTATTTTGTCAGTAACTAATATCAATCATCCAAAAAGTTGCAAAAGTTTTTTTTTCTAATGTTGTGATCCAGGTACATACTTTTCTTTTAATTAAATTCCCTCCTTAATGTTCCTTCTAAAAGTACATCAATTATATTTCTAACTTAACCATTATGCCAAAGTGCTTTCTTCTTTCTTTATATATTTTTCTATAAATATTTTTATATATTTTTCTATAAACCAAGAAAACCTTGTATAACCAATCAGATGTTAACAAAAGAAAATTAAAAACAAAACATAAACATATATGAATCTCAGACTTCTTTCCCCCCCCCCAAATAGTACGTTCCCATTTTGTTTTTTACATTAAAATAAGGTATGTGCAGTGTGCATAGGGATTTGTTCATAGTTTTTTTTATAGTCCGGCCCTCCAACAGTCTGAGGGACAGTGAACTGGCCCCCTGTGTAAAAAGTTTGGGGACCCCTGCCCTAAATCAACAGAGACTGTGGAAACTTCACACTGGACTTCAAGAGTCTTGCAGTGTGTGCTTCTCCATTCTTCCTCCATGTCTGTGTCATTGGTTTCCAAATGAGATGCAAAAGTTTCTACAGTCTCCGTTGATTTGGGAGCCATGTCATCTGCTAGGGTTGCAATGTGCTTCATTAAGTCCAGGGTCAACGCAGCTGTCTACCAGGTGATTTTGGAGCACTTCATGCTTCCTTCTGCAGACAAGCTTTATGGTGATGATGACTTCAACTTCCAGCAGGACTAGGCACCTGTTCACACTGCAAAAGCACCAAAACCTGGTTCAATGACCATGGGGTTAGTGTGCTTGATTGGCTAACAAACCTGCCTGACTTGAACCCAGTAAAGAATCTATGGGGCACTCCCAAGAGAAAGATGAGAAACATGAGACCAAACAATGCAGAAGAGCTGAAGGCCACTATTGAAGCATCCTGGTCTTCCATAACACCTCAGCAGTGACACAGGCTGATAGCTTCCCTGAGGCAGTAACTGCTGCAGAAGGGGTACAAACCAAGTACTGAGTACATATGCATGCTTATACTTTTCAGAGATGAAATATTGTTCTATGTGCAATCCTGCCTGCCCGCGCGCCCGCGGCTCGCCCGCCCTTCGCCCGCCCACGCCGTTCGCTCGCGCTGCTTCCCAGCTGAGTCCTGAAGCGAATTGGCTTCAGGACTCAGCTGGGAAGCGGCGCGAGCGAGCGGCGTGGGCGGGCGAAGGGCGGGCGAAGGGCGGGCGAGCGGCAGCGAGGAGTTTGCGTGGGCGGTGGGGAAACCCCAGCGCCGCTTCCCAGCTGAGTCCCCTTCCCAGGAACCCCAATCTTCGGCTCCTTGCTCCTTGCATGTAATATTCTAATTTTGTGAGATGGTGGATTTGGAGTTTTCATGAGCTGTGCCCCATAATCATCACAACTATGAAAAATCACAGCTTAAACTACCTTGCTTTGCATGTAATGATTTTCTCTCATATATTATGCTTCACCTTTTAAGTTGCATTACTGAAATAAATGAACTTTTGCATGATATTCTAATTTTTTGAGTTTCACCTGTAAAGTGTAAACTATATTCTACTGGATCTAAAAACAGTTTAAATAACATGAGACACTTCCCATGGATTCCCCTGAAGCACTTCCAACCTTTAGTCCATCGGATTAGTTTGGGGTTACCTAATCAGATTCCATTATCTTCTGAACAGAAGGCTAGTTAGAAAGATGACCATAATAAATGACACCATAAGGGTACTACCTCTGTTCTGTTTACCTCCAGCCTTGCTAGCTTTAGCTTCCACACAGAGTCAATATCACTCAGATACTTGTGGAACTGACGAATTACGGCCTTCTCAATCATCTTTCCTAAAATGTAATATTTGTGATTTGTCTGTAATTATAAAACTCTTCTAAGAGAAAGAATGATTCCTCAATAGAGATTCTTGGTACTGCCTTTTTGAACAGTGGGAAATAAATTCCTGCCACAAGACGGAATTGGTAACTAGAATCATGAGCTGAATGTTCCCACACAGGCCAATTTAATTAACTACAGGGCCTACTGAGTTAGTAGCTCTCATTTCTCCACACGTACAGTCAATATTTTTGAGAAGATTCCTCTATGTGTAAAGTAAGTGATGGCCAAACCTATATGTCCAAGATGTGCAGACTAACATTGCTGGTCTGTAAAAACAGAACTAATTTGAATTTATCCATAAAGAATAATGTAAGATGCTCTCAGCAAATCTAACTATTCTGTATTCTTTCCACTGTAAATCCTGAATTAAGAGTAAGGTACAACAAGTTTGACCTGTTCTGTGCGGCTGCAATGAAAATAGATTTACTTGTTATATCTACATTTTTTAAAAATGTAAATGCTCAGGGTTCCTCTAAAGCAGGAGTATCAAACTGGCAGTCCGTGGGCTGGGTGCGTCACACTCACCCCAGCTCCGCAAATGAAGAAAACGTTATGTGATGGCAATATCACACCATAAGTTTGCTCTAAAGTTACCCTTTCAGTGAAGACCTACCAGCATTCCTTTAAAAATCGTGTGTGTGTGTGTGTGTGATATAGTTGTTTTCTATATAGATATATTTATTTATTTTTATTTGTTTATTTATTAGATTTGTATGCCGCCCTCTCCGTAGATGGGGCGGCTAACAACAATAATAAAACAGCATAAGACAAATCTAATATTTAAAATAACTAAATGGTGGAAGACACACTTCTTTCTCTGACATCTTTGATTTATAACCTGCTTTTCTACCCAGAAGACAAAGTATCTCCCAGTGAAATTAAGAGCGTCAGAAGCCTCACTGTTAATCATTACTTGGTTCTGATATAACCTTAGTATTACTAATGCTAATCTAACCCGGCTACATTTAAATTGAACATTCCCAATTTCCAATGCAAATTGAATAGAATCCAAAATTACATCCTAAAAGTGGAAAGATGAGGCATTTACTGTGTGGGGTATAAGAATTAAACTAAGGGAATATAACAGCCACACCAGAGATTAGTAATCTGGTACCAAATGGACTTCAGTTCCCATTAGCTGTAGCCAGCACGGTTGATACCAAGGGCTTTATAGGAGCCAAAAGATATCAGACTATCTATTATGGATAAACTGCAAAACTGATCACTTGCTAGCTTGCTTTTCAAAGAGGAGAGCTGTATTTTTAGAAGGTGTTGATGAAGAGAGAGGAAATGGCAGCAGAAATACCTAACCATGATTAGACCATGGTAGAAACATAGAGGATTTTATCCTGCTCCTCTAGAAACCTAAGGCTTTCTCCCCTTCCATTTAAAAAACTATATCAAAATTTGGAGGAGTGGTTTCTATCAGGGTGTTTAGAAAGTGAGCAGCATTTGGGGAATGGGGATTCAACCTGGCAATAGGTTTCTATTAAATCCATGCTTTGCCATTTATTCTGTTACTCCAATCCTCCTTTTAAAAGCCATGTTAAAAAAGAAAGCAGTTTGCAAAGCAGAAATTGTGCCTCCCAGCCTGAAGTCTGCTGACTTTATATGGTGTCACCTGGAGCTGTGGAAGGGGAAGGGCTGGAGGAAATGACATTTTTGTTTTCTTTCAATTCCAGCAGAATTGGCTCGGCGAACTCAACCAGTAAATCATAAGATACCTTTGCTGATATTATTTGGAGGACATGACCTTTTCCATTCCCAATGCCCACTGAAAAATTAAAGAAGCAGCCTATAAAATAAAGATGAAGTTACCTGCTGCTACGAAAAGAATCCCGGCACTAAGGATAATGTTGTTTTTGCTGCTGTAAATCCTCCCAGTTCCAATGCAGAGCCCTCCCAGTAACAGCAAGATTGTGCTTAGGATGGGAAACACGCTGGAGGCACGTACTATACCTGAGAAGGAAAGGGGATGGGAGAGAGAATGGGGACCATAACAGAGCAAGATTGTTTAGCTGGGGTTTTTAAAAAGGAAATACAGTGATACCTCGTCTTACAAACACCTCATCATACAAACCTTTCGAGATACAAACCGGGGGTTTAAGATTTTTTTGCCTCTTCTTACAAACTATTTTCACCTTACAACTCCCCCGCCGCTGCTGGGATGCCCCGCCTCCGGACTTCCGTTGCCAGCGAAGCACCCGTTATTGCGCTGCAGGGATTCTCCTGAGGCTCCCCTCCATGGGAAACCCCACCTCCAGACTTCCGTTGCCAGGAAAGCGGTTGTTTTTGCAATGCTGGGATTCCCATGCTGGGATTCCCCTGCAGCATCGCAAAAACACAGAAGTCCAAAGGTGGGGTTTCCTATGGAGGGGAACCTCAGGGGAATCCTAGCAGCGCAAAAACGGGCACTTCAGCTGGCAAAAGGGGTGAATTTTGGGCTTGCACGCATTAATCGCTTTTCCATTGATTCCTATGGGAAACATTGTTTCATCTTACAAACCTTTCACCTTAAGAACCTCGTCCCGGAACCAATTAAGTTTGTAAGACAAGGTATCACTGTATAGCAATTAAAAAACCAAATTAATACGATCAGTGACAGTTTATTAATCAAATCATATTTACACTTTGCACTTTGAGCATTATGCTACTTTGAAGCGGCTTCCAAATAACTACATTATTGTCATCAACATCATCACCAGGCATTTGTAGATGCTGTAAAATCAGCAATATAAAAGTGACGCCAAGAGAATGTCAGAAAATTGCAGGAAATACTTTCAAGAACGGTGAAAGAAAGCCAAATAGTTATCAACGTCCTGGAACCTGGAGTCCATCAGGTAACTTATCCAGCAGTGTGAGAACCACCCCGGCCAATATAATGATAGGGAATAAAGAGAACAGTAATGCAATGGGACCACAAGTTATCAGAATAAGGGAGGTTTCATATTTACGTAAAATATTTGCCTCTGGAATGGGAAGCCTCCCCCAAAATATTGTACCTTCCATTTACTCCCCTCCGATGAAGTTTTTGCACTTCCTGCTGGAAAATTTATGAGGTTTTTACCATAATCAGCTTTCTAGAGTCACAATGTGGGGAAACATTTTTTGACAAGCTACCAGCTAAAGGGGTTATAAAGAATAACCCAGAAATTAATGCACGGAAGAGTAATGAAAAATGGATGAGCAGATGATGGCATAATGCCAGAGAGGCAGTATTATGAAGAGCCACTTGCAGGCATGTGGATTTGGATAATTAAGACTGACTGTATGGGAGCTGTCCTGTCCCATCTGGTCTTCTCTAGGGCTGAAGCATGAAAGACCAAACACATAGAGCCTCGGTGGCGCAGTGGTTAGAGTGCAGTACTGCAAGCTACTTCTGCTGATCATCGGCTATCAGTCATTTGGTAGATTGAATCTCAATAGGCTCAAGGTTGACTCAGCCTTCCAAGGTTGGTAGAATGAGGACCCAGATTGTTGGGGGCAATATGCTTACTCTCTGTAAACCTCTTAGAGAGGGCTGTAAAGTGGTATATATATCTAAATATAGTCTACGGAGAGGGGCGGCATACAAATCTAAATAATAATAATAATAATAATAATAATAATAATAATAATAAACGCTATTGCTAAATGCTATTGCTATACAGTTTAAAGGGGAGCTTGCTTAGAGGAAGGCAGAAAAGGGAATGGATGGTCATTGCCTTATGAGTTTAAGCAATAATCAGCCTTCTTGGTCAGCCCTTCAAGGTCTGGGTTGATTGATCAACTTGCAGGGCATTGACTTTCTTCTTTGGTTCCCCAGAATTCTGTTCCTTTACTGCACGTTTGCTGATTTACTTATTGATCACTTTGAAAGTCAGCCTCTTTTCAGCCTCAGCAAATTCTCCAAAGAGCACTGGGTGATAGGGCCACAAACCACAAAAAGTAAAAAGAATCAGAGAGGCCAGGGAAGAAAAAAGGGAAGGAAAGAAGAGTAGTGCTGAGGAAGATTAACAGAGGAGCTTTGGTAGTAGAGGAAAAATTAGATTTCCAGCATCTTGGAAATTGGCTCTGTCAGGAAAGATCAATACTTGAGCTTGTTTCACAATGTCTCTTTTGCAGATTTCACCATTAAGTAATGGGCATTTTTTATTCTACACTAAAGGCTAAATTGCAATCACAGTGAGATGCTTGCTGATTTGCAAGAGAATTACCTCAGGCAAGAGCTTCTGAATAGGCTCACAATTATCTAGAGACAGAGAAAGAAGAGCAGTGGTGCTCATAACTTGGTTAGGCATCCTGGAATAAAATGGATTGAGGACACAAGACCTGGGTTTATTTAATATGATAGAGCTTGACCTGGGCCTGTTTGTCAAAGAAACTATTTTAGTATGATCTTATAGAGATTTTTTCAGCAAGAAAGAAGCCTCCCCCCAAAAAAAATTCTCAGAGAGAGAACCCCTGAAATGATGCAAAGTCATGAAATTTCAAGTTTCAGATATGCAGGGAAATTGTTTTACAGGGGCTCAAACTTTGATTTCGGGTCTCACAGACCCGAACATAACAGCAGGGTTTAAAACAGGAATAGGTGATGCTTGGTACAATATATTATTTATACTTGTTTCAACAGCAAACTATCCAGTGTTGTTCTTCCAATTACATTGGATTGGAAACCTGAAAAAACGTTAAGTATAATTCCTATGATTCTTGCCACTTAAATATTCCCAACAATGGAGATTCTCTCAACTGAAATAGGAATAAAGGAGATTTAAGCTCTGTCATCAACAGCATTGTTGTGAAAATCTTAATAATATTGTTTTAGCCTCTGAGGCTAACAAATGACAGTTAGGCCTCTATGATTACAAACTTGATCTCTCATTTGAGAGCCAGGGAATATTTATAGAGATATCTAATTCCTCTTGCTTTAATTAAAAAGTTTATAAATGAGGGAGGGAGGTACTGTTATCGGTTGGTCCGGCTATTCTGTTTACACGTATTGATAAATCTGGCAATACTTGTAAGAATTAAGGCACAACAATTGCAGTCACCGTCTTCAAATGGAAGAGATATCTCCGCCTGCCAGGCATCTCCAAGAAAAATTAAGAGATTGGGGAATTAAGAACATTTGATAGTTTAGGCGCAGGCTGGTTTTTAAAATAGTTGGCCGATTATGAACCTTTCCTGATGCTCCAGCATCTTATTGAGAAATACCAAATGCTATAATCTCCTCACAGGTAGCCTTCACTGATTTGTAATCGGTACTTGATTCTATTTCCAAAACAGAACATAGATAGTCCATTGGAAACTTCTTAAATTGATCTCCATTCATTATTTCTTATTTAGATGCTTTATAACAGCACCTCTCTGAAAGCGAAAGATTATCCTTAGAGATACTTATCCAATGCTGTTCCAACATGTAAGGGTGTTTAAACAAGGCTGCATGCTTGCTCCACTTTTGTTTAATAATAATATCTATGCCATGATGGGCCTTTAGGCAACCCAAATGTTCATCTCCTAAACTGGCAGATGGGTTTATCTCCATTTTACTTTAGAGATAATGCAGTGATACTGTCAAGCTCCCAAGTGGCTTTAGAGGAGTCCTGGTTCAGTAGTGCCAAAATGATGAAGTTACAATAAATTATAACTGTTTTTGCAAAGACATAGTCCATAAGTGCAGCGAGTCTACGGAGAGGGGCGGCATACAAATCTAATAAATAATAATAATAATAATAATAATAATAATGATGATGATGTTGTCATATTTCCATTTATAAATTCACAGTTATAAATTGAATGTCAAATTTATATTTGAATATTTTATTTGGAATTTCTCTTTTTATATACTGAAATATTCTTCGTTGTAACTTAAATTGTATTTTTTTATGGCAGGTGTGATCTTCCTATATCCAGGCCAAAGACCATAACAATACCTCATAGTTATTTTCTTCTTCTCCTCCTTGTTTATCATCATCACCATCATCATCTGATTAAGTTATTTCAGGGAACAGTGCTTCTGCTTTAATAACAAGGACTTGTTTTTTCTTCCTTCCCTGCAAATGAATGTTAATTTTCTAGAATTGCATGCTCAACTCTGATTATCCTAGACAGAGAAGTGTGAGAATGTAAACTTCCTCTTGAAAACTGTCACATAATATAGGTTGTGCTCTACATGTCTAGAAATGAAGCCGATCATGCTCCAATAAAAGTCCCCATGAAGCATTGCTATTCATTATGCAAGAGTGGTAGAATGTGGCAGCTGTTCATTCCGCTTGGTTTCCTTCCAGGCTCTAGGAAAAAGGGAAGATTAGCGACCAAGACTCGCTATCAACTGAGTCACGCAAGCTAAGACATTTTTGGGTGCTGAATATTTTCAGACAACATCATACGTGCATGAAGATTGGTTTCAGCAAAGTTGCACCTGCTGTAGTGAAAAGGATAAATTGCTCTCACTGTTCTGGATGTCCAGCATCTGTTCAACTGCTCAGGCAACCTCAGAAATCATATCACAGTTAAATGAATATTTTAGCATGACAACAAGTGGCTTCCATGTTAGCTGAAGTTCTGGGCAGAGAAAGACATGGAGTATCTTACATTCTTACTGATGATGCTACACAGCAAACTCTTTGCTGGAAAGCAGGATATGTTATATTTATGCTCCTGTGAACATTTCTACTACTTTCTTTCCTGAGGCCCAAGAAAGCTCTTAAAATCTGATTTTTATCCTAGAGGTCTGGATATAATGTATTTTGGGAGCACAGTTGTGATTTCCTTTTGCTGTTATGATTGTTTTAGACTGGGCTGTCTGTCTGGTTTTTTAATTTAATTTATTTCTTTTTTGGGTTCTTTATGCTGGTCAGAATCCATTGGAGTTGGATGGCTATAACAAAGAAAAGAAATCTGAAACTACAATTGTCAGTAATTTAGCTGGCCTTCATGTGCATTCTTCACAAGAACCCAGGGTATTTTATTGTATTGACATAGTATATGTCTAGATCTAAGTAGGTTAGCCATTTGTAATTGACAGACAATTGTCAATGCACACACTTTCTAAGTGTCATCTAAGATTTTTTGATATAGCACCCAATGTGCTAATGCCCTTTGGGGCCATTTTCAATTTCAGTTTTCAGATCTTGATACTCTGTGATCTTCTCCAATTCTTCATCTTGCATTCCACTATCTCCTGGTATTGCCATATCTATCATCCACATTTCATTATTATGAATCATTGCAGTCAGACAGATGTTCAGACTGAATTTGGCCTTTTTATTTGAATCCTTTCCAAGGATTTGGGATAGGCAAATGTTGATGTTTGATAGTATTAGAGATATTGTCACAGGATGTAAGCTATTCTGAATAAAGCTGCCTTTTGCAATTGACTGGTGATGAATTTTTCAATGCCAATGTTGTTCAAATGGTGCTCCAGTTGTTTTGGGATTGCACTCCAGGTGCCTATTCCTACTGGTACTACCTTTCCTTTATTTTGCCACAGTCATTTTATTTCTATTTGCAGGTCTTTGTAATTTGTGCTTTCCCCCCAGTTCTTTCACTTCTATTCTCCTGTCTTCAGCTACTATCATATCCATTATCCAGACATTTTTTGTCTTTCTTATCTACAGTTGTCAAATCTGGGGTGTTATATGGCAGGTGCTTGTCTGTCTGAATTCTAAAACCCCAGAGCACTTTAGCTTCTGGAAGCTATGATCTCACATTGTTGTGTGTATCATAATATTAATACCTAGCATTTTTTTCTTTTATAGAAACCTCATTAAATAAAAGAATGAGAGAGGAACAATGGACAATAGGAAAGAAGGAACTAAAGCCTCCTTTACGAAATAATTGTGGATTGACTTTCACTAAGAACAAGAACTACTATATGAATAATAAACTCCAATAACATTAGAGCTTATAATGCCCATACACATTAAACAATAATAATACAGTATTGTTTAATACGGAGAAAGAGGAAAAAGACTTCTCATGAAAAAAGTAACTAAAGGCTTTATTACCATTGTTGTCTATTTCAGCCATTCAGGAAAGTCTCCTTTGGTTAAATGGTCTCATGTTTATTATAATTCCTTGGTGTCGTTGCCTCAAGTAGGCAATCTCTGGATATTTCATTATTAAATGTATATGTTGCTACAACTGAGATACTAATTCCCATACCCATTCGCCATGCTAGCTGGAAGTTTTGTGAGTTTTGTAGCCATAATCCTGGATGGGAACTAAGCTGAGGAAGGTTGTTCGGTTAATATGTAAGTATTTTTGATCTTTCAGAGAATTTAAAAAAAAGTATTCACCAAAGAAACTAAACTGACAATTTTTTAATCTCATGCAAGACTAATTAAATCTTGGCATTCAAGTCTTTGCATCTTAAAAAAATGAAGAAACTAATCCACTCTGGTCTTTTCACAAAGAATAATACCAGAAAATTTAATTATTTAAAAATGTCTTCTTTTTACTGAGGAAACAAACTTCTAATTTGTCTAAGCTTAAAAATGAGAACCAATTATCCTATCATTGTCTAACAGGTATGTTTTAGTGTGAGGATTCCTGCTAAATAATTTGACATAGGACATACCAAAAGAGCTAGTTGCACATAGCAGAACCATTTCTTATTCATGTTTCCTTTACTGGCTGGGTAGCATAGAGATTTATTTTAATTTGTCTGTGAGAAGGGATTCTGGTTTATTAAAAAATGTTGAATGACAATTCCCTCATTTTCCAGAAACCTGAATCCTGAAAATTGCTGGATAATTTGAAAATCAAGGCAGCATGTTGCTGTCAGCCCTTCTATAGTCACTGTATTAGATCAGTGGCCTACGGCTGAACTGACTACTGAACCGTGTGCTTTGTATCTTAGAACGTTATTGTTCTAAATACTGTGACAGAATACATTATTTTCATGTCACTGCCTGTACATTTAAATTTTTGTCTAGTTGCTTTATTTTATTGATTTAAAATGGCTTTAATGTTATGTCAGACTTCCTCACTACATAGCTAATGGCAAAAAACCAAAACAAAAAATAAAAGACATCTCCCAAATAAACAATATGTATAAAAATAACATCCTTGGTACTATGACTTATAACATCTGTAATTTAAAACAATCTATCAGAATACCCAATAAATTACAGCCAGGGATGGGATTCAAAAATTTTAGCAACCTGCCTGGTTGCTGGGTGGGTGTGGCCATGGTGGGTGTGGCCTATTTGACCTCCTGCACCATGGAGGAGAGGGCATTTTCACCCTCTCCAGGTTCCAGAGGCTTTCCTTGAGCCTCCAGGAGAGCAAAAATGGTCTCCCCAGAGGCTGGAAACAGGCCCATTCCAGAAGGCCCATTTTTTGCCTTCCCAGAGCCTCCGTGTGGGCCATGCACTTATCTGGCATCCAAAACGGACTGCATGAAGACTCTGGAAGGGGCAGGGCAGATTGGGCTGGGCCAGCCAGTCCCTGCAACTATCAGTTCAGTGAAACAGATGTAAAATTAGCATCCGGTTCGAATCGGCTGAATCCCACCCCTGGAGAGATGGAGTGATACTCCTGCAGATATGCCTTGGGATGGGTGGGTAGATTCTGTTTGTGTAAATCCTCCATGGTAGACCAAATTAAGAAACTTAATGCCATATCGGCCATGAATACTTTCCATTTTCACATCTGTAGTAACAGAATCTTGCAAGTCTGAAAGTGCTGCACCCCCTCATCCCTTATCTTTGCATAAATTAGGGAAGGGCCTATATCTCTCTAATTAGTTTCTTGGAACGAGCTCAAGATTGCCTTATCATAATGACTGTTGCCTTTGTAGCAGCTCTTCTTTCTCTCCTTCTAGACCAGGCCTGGCGGCCCATGGGCCTGATAAGTCACACACAGACCACGCCCACAAAGGAAAAAAATGTCAAGTGATGCGATCAAATTTGATGACATGTTCTAGATGATTCCAATGCCCTCTACAGTTTATGGAGAAAACCAGATTCTAAGCCTTGTAACTCTTTCTAAACTATTACTAGCATTCTGCTCTGTGCTTAAAAATAGTTGGGAAAGATAATGCAGTTCCTACAGTACCAATGTTATATGGCTATAGCTAGTAGATCCAGTTAGCATGTAAGCATGTACTTCTGCACCAATGGAGGCTTCTAAATGGTCTTCAAGGGCAAGCACATGTGGAATGCATTATAGCTGTCCATACATGAGTGGAAAAGGACATTGCCAAAACCTCCCGCCCCAGGAATGCTAGCAGTTGACATCCCAGCTGTCGTTATTTGGCATCTTATTATTACAAGTGAATATTAAAAGACAAATTCTACACTTCTACCATTTATAGAGTAGATATATAACCTTGATTTGTAGCAGTTTTATAATATGTGTTTTCAGCAGCATTAATGCATGAAGCTTTTCAAGTAGCTGTAACTCTTCCAATAAGAGAAAGCTAAAAAGATAGGTTTAGCTATCATAGAAACATAGGTTTAGCTATCATCCGCAATTCCTATCTCTTCTTCCCTAGGCAGAAAAAAATTGGTGATTTTCTAATTTTTCTGAGAGGTTGGCCAGTGTTTAGAAAACTGAACTGAAAAATCAGCTGGCTAATGAGAGAGGCTTTTAAACAGAGACTGGAAACAGAATACAGAATACAGTAGATCATGGTTGAGCAACAAAGCTGACAGAGAAGATTAGGTGGAAACATAGGAGAGGAAAACAGTCAATGGAAGTATGCAAACGTGGATAAATTCGGGAGAAACAAAGGAGGCTCACTAAGATAACATGAAATTGATGCCATGCATATCTTTTTGAGGGCAAATCAGAATACAATTAAAAAAATAAGCAGAAGAAGCAATACATGATTATTACTCGGGGAGAAATGTGTACAAGACTGAAAGATAAGGAACAAACATGTCCAAGAATAAATGGTGGTGGGATTTTGGAGATTTGCCCCAAACTCAGTGGATCAGTGAAAAATACTGTATGATTTAAATATGTATAGTCATGACTTGTCTGCTCAAAGCAGTTGATTAAATTCACTTATCACCCTCTCTATCTTTTCTTGAGTACGGCAGTGATTTTCAACCTTTTTTGAGCTGCGGCACATTTTTTACATTTACGAAACCCTGGGGCACATTGAGCGGGGGGGGGGGGGGGCTAAAAAAAGTTTGGACAAAAAAAATCTCTCTCTCTCTTCCTCCCTTTTGCTCTATTTCTCTCTCCCTCCCTCTTTCTCTCCCTTCCTTCTTTCTCTCTCCATCCCTCTTTCTTTCTTCCTTCCTTCCTCTTTTTTGCTCTCTTTCTCTCTCCCTCCCTACCTCCCCTCTATGTCTTTCCCTCTCTCTCCTTCCCTCCCTCTCTTTCTCTCTCTATTGCTTTCTTTCTCTCTTTCTCTCTCTCTTGCTTTCTCTCTCTCTCTTGTTCTCTTTCTCTCTCGCTCTTTCTCTCTCTTGCTTTCTTTCTCTCTCTGAGCTTCGCGGCACACCTGACCATGTCTCACGGCACACTAGTGTGCCGTAGCACACTGGTTGAAAAACACTGGAGTACAGCACAGCCTCTCTTTAAAATCAGCTTCCATGACTTCTTACTTTCATATCCTGTCTCTGAGAACTGAAGTTGGATCTACCTTCACACAATGCCTGGGAATAATCTCTTTTGAAAGCCCTGCAAACTTTCTTGGATGGAAGAAAGCTGGAAGAAGGTTGTAGCAACTGTTCCACTGCTCAGAGTATCAAAATCTTCTTTGACAAGTTGGGGCAATTTTTTAATAAGTGGGAAATCATTTAATAACAAGGACTGTTTCGAGTAAGATTTTTTCCAAATTCCGAGTAGCATCCCCTCCGGTGAGTACTCTATTTCCTCCTTCGTGATTTCCTTTAACCATTTGTAAATTGTTTCCCAAATTTTTTGGATTTTAGGGCAGGACCACCACATATGGAAGAAAGTTCCTTTTTCTTTATTGCATTTCCAACATACATTTTGTAGTGCTGGGGTAAATTTTGGCAAGTCTTGCCGGTGGTAGATACCACCTGTAAAATAGTTACTCGAAACAAACCCCTTTTTTAGTGACTCACATAAATACAGCTACAAGAATTGCAATTGCGCAAACATGGAAGAACAAACAGACCCCCAATATAAATTTAATAATAGAAAAAATATATACATGTGCAGAAATGGATAAATTGACAAACCTACTTAAGGGAAACAGAATCAACGAAACTAAAAGCATGTGGAACAATTAGCACGAGTGGATTCAAAGGAAAAGATTTGTATTACCTTATACAAAATAGCAGTACAAACCTTAAAAAAAAAAAATGAAAATACCATTTGAATGTTTTTACCCTGTTTTGCATTGCATAGTATTAAGTTAATACTATCCATATAACAACTGTAACCGGTAAAAAAGTTGGATAAGACCTGTAAACTGTATAAACAAATTGTGATATATGTATCTATAAAACAATAAAAAGATTTGCAAAAAAAAAAAAAAAAGGACTGTTACTTTATTCTCAGAGGGATCTTGGAATATAAACATTTAGGAACATAAAATGTACTGTGGAATCTAGCAGCAGAAACCTGAAATGGTGTAATGCCTATTGCAAAACAAAGGAAGCAAGTGGAAACCACAGTGGTGCTAAATAGCCATATTTATACCCTCTCTCATTGTAGAGTATTACACTGAGGCACTGCGGTTACTTCTTTTATGGTACTTCATACGAGATTCTGCCAAAACCAGAACAAATGGACCCAGCCACAGAAATTTGGCAGCCAAATAGGTAGAGAACCCAAGGCTGCAGAGAAGCCTTCACAAGCTGCTTATATTTTATGGACTATTTGTCTTTGGTACAGATATACCAGTGGATTTTTCAACAATGTATTCAAATCTTGTTAATTAAAGTGACAAAATGATAAAGTCAAAATTTCTGGTGGTGTTGATACAATGGTATTACATTCATGCATGCAAGTCCAAGCATTATATTCAGTTTTTCTAAAAAGAAACAAACCATACAGAAATCCTTTTCCAAGCACGAATAACTATTTAGATAGATTTGGGGGGGGGGGGGTTGTTTTTTTTACTTACGGAGAAGATATTCAGAGCTATCATGATCATAGTCATTGTCTTCAGGGAAATGGTTGATTCGAAAACAGTGTCCCTTGTATATCCCTGCAAAAGAAGAAAACATCTGTTTTTATCATTGTTGTTAGCCGCCCCGAGTCTACAGAGAGGGGCGGCATACAAATCCAAACAATAATAATAATAATAATAATAATAATAATAATAATAAAATCAATGTAGGAGAGTAATTTCCTGGAATTGTCAAAAGAACCAAGATTTCCGAAGTATTTGAATTCTCCCCTGCATTCAACAAGTGCTACCGTATATAATATTTTGGAAGACCTGTTAAGGAAGGAGAACAAACTCTGTTAATGCAAATATGCCCCAACTCATTGTCTTTGTCCAAAAGCAAGACTAGAACTCATGGCTGCAGGGTTTCTAGCTCTGTGCCTTTACTTGCTAAACCAATATAGCTTTCAATGTCATTGTATAATGTTTGAAATGTTGGGATTTCTGTATATTTTTTGAATTAATGGTGTATCTGGCACATAAGAGCCAGGGTGGCGCAGCAGGTAGAGTGCTGTACTGCAGGCCACTGAAACTGACTGTAGATCTGTAGGTCAGCGGTTCAAATCTCACCATCGGCTCAAGGTTGACTCAGCCTTCCATCCTTCCAAGGTGGGTAAAATGAGGACCTGGATTGTGGGGGGCAATATGCTGGCTTGTTAAAAAGTGCTATTGCTAACATGTTGTAAGCCACCCTGAGTCTAAGAAGGGTGGCATAAAAATCGAATAAATAAAATAAATAAGTTCTTCATAATGTTCCTTCCCTTCGAATATATGAACACTCGGGAAACTTAAAGTACACACTTTTGTTTTATTTTCTGCTTCTTTTAATTGGGGTGTTGTTGTTTTTTAAAGTGTTATCTATATAGTATTAAACTTTCAGACTTCTGCCATGGTATAGGGCAGTGCTGGCAAACCACTTTTTCCTCGGGTGCCAAAAGAACGTGGGCATATGCTATTGCACAGGCGCGAGTGCCCAAACCCATAATTCAATGCCTGGGGAGGGCAAAAACAGCTTCCCCCACCCCCCCAGAGCCCCTCTGTAGGAAAGAAACAGACTGTCTTCCCAACTTCTGGTGGGCCCAGTAGCCTCGTGTTTCACCCTCCCCAGGCTCCAAAGGCTTCCCTGGAGCCAGTGGAGGGTAAAAACACCCTCCCCCATCCTCTTGGAGGCTGTCTGGAAGCCAAAAATGCCCTCCCAGAGCCTCTGTGCAAGCCAAAAATCAGCTGGCCGGCGCACACATGCCTGTTGGAGCTGAGCTAGGGCAAAGCTCACGTGCCAGCAGATATGGCTCGCGTGCCACCTATGGCATAGGTTCACCATCCCTGGTCTAGGGCCCATGTGACTGACATACTTAAGGTTTTTCTTGAACAGAACAACACCCACACAATATCTTTTCATTCCTTTCCTAATAATGCAAGCTGGAATCGGTCTTTTTACAGTTGATTAAGTGGAAACAAGTGCCCTACCATATTGTGTTTCAATGACGTTCTGCCATCTAGGAACACTTACCTAGTGAAGAGCAATATTTATTTGTTTGTCCCAGGAACAAGAAATGGAGGGTTTTGTGCCTACATTTTTCATGAAAGAGCCAACTTGCTTTTTCACTCTTTAAAACTAGTTGATAGGATCTCCACACGCATTTAGATTAGAACATATGCAGAATTGGTTTATATTAGCAGGCAGTCCTGTTTTTGTCTTTTCAGAAGAAAATCCCCCTTACGGTCAAGGTAAATTGCATAGGTTTGAATTCTCGATGTACTTAACAGCTGTGCCATAAACAATTAAACTGCGTGTTGTGTCAACTCTTAAATCCACACAATGACTCACTTAACTAAAAGGGGATTGGATAAAGTAAAATTGAGGTGTTTCCATAGAGATGAAGGGGTCACACTATTTTCCAGGGCACCACAGGGCCAAACAAGGAACAACGGATGGAAGCTGAACAAGGAGAGATTCCACCTGGAAATAAGGAAGAACTTCCTAACAGTCAGAGCGATCAACCAGTGGAATGATCTGCCAACAGAGGTTGTGAACGCCCCAACTCTGAACATTTTCAAGAGGAGATTGGACTGCCATCTGACTGGGGAAGTGTAGGATTTCCTGCTTGAGCAGGGGGTTGGACTTGATGATCTGCAGGGTCCCTTTCAACTAATAAAATAGATAGATAGATAGATAGATAGATAGATAGATAGATAGATAGATAGATGAAATGTTTTGTCAAGAGCAGTATTTCATTATCTACCAGGGGATTAGTTCTCCATTGTCTTGAGAAAATGGACCTTTCTCTAAGAACTTTGTATCTCTCTAATATCGCCTTATTATTTCATGTCTTTGTTTATGTGGCCACGTATGGGGTTGGGAAGAGTCAGAGATGCATAAGAAAAAACAAACATTTTGGTTTGGTGACAATCTTTATTGTACCATAGGCATTGAGAGAAGTAATTCCTGGTCTCCTTAGCAATTTCAAAGCAAGCTAAACAAAACAGGCCAGTCCATAATACAGCCAGCCAGTCTTTTGAAGCAAGTAACAATAAATTTAGCAATAATAATGATAACTAGGTACCTAGTTTTCAGTGTCCAATTTTCTCAAATCCTTGTTTCCAATCTTTCTCAGGCAATTTCCTGTTATAATTTGCACATTTTCAGCTGATAAATGGGTTTCTTTTGATCTGAGCTTCTCCTCCTTGAATCCTGACAGAAGTAGACCATCCTTTCCCTCCTCATTCCTTCAAGGAGGCTTTAATTTAAATGTCGACATGAAATGTCAGTTTTGTGACATTCTGTAAGGAGGTGTTGAAGGTTGTCATACGCATGATATGCCCACTGAAGTTATTGACCGGATGTACTTGGTGGAGATTGATACATTATAGATTTGCTTTATGGAGAAACAAGGGGAAAATAGAGGTTGGAGGAAGAGGAAATTGGGGAGGGGGAGAGAACTACCTGGAGGAGATTGCACATCTGGTTTTGAGCCACTGAAAAGAGGAAGTTGCTCTGTGAATTACGAAATGATATTTCCAGAAGGAAAAATACACAGAAGGGAAGAAGTTGCATCAACTAATTATTGCTTGACATTCTGCAATGTTGGAATACTTATCCAGATGCCTGGCCACATGTTGCTGGTTGGCATATGCTCTATTTTAAAGTCTTAGCGGTACCTGAGACAGGGCTTTTTACTGGAAAGAGGCTTTTAACTGCATCTGTGTGCAACGACAAATGTTGATTTATGTTTTATGAAAAAGCCTTGAAACATGTGCTCTCCTACTCCTCCTGCTCCTGCAAGGCTAAGAGGAAGAGATAATCAACCTTTCTTTTCCATTTTCAGTTAAATATAATACAGCCGGATCCTAAAATGTGTATTGAAGCAAGCCAGCTTTGTAAGTCATTGAAATGGACTTGCTTCTTCTTCATCCTAAACTCCACACTTTCCTGTGAGCTCATTCAGAGAGCTTAACGGGCTGATCAATGCATTCTGCAAATGCTGGTAACATAATTATGAAAATTTGTTAGTAAGTAGATGTCAGGGAAGATAATTGCAAGCATTTGGAGTTATATCAATCAGCTTCCATTCTTGCTGTGTTAATAACTCGACTGCATTTCAAATAGGCTCTTTTCTTGCGGCTGGTATTCCCAAATGTGATGGTGTCGTCGTGCTTATTAAAAAATGGAAAATCACATCCCAATCCTTTACCTTGTTATGAATCCCCTTTCCACAGATAAATGTGATGGAAAAGCTTAGTCTAATTACAAACATTCTCAGTTGGGGAATAGGAGTGACATCGAAATACAGAATCAGTGGCAAGTGACCTCTTATCTGATCAAAACAACGTGATGATCTTAAGAGGCATCGTACACCTGACTCAGAACCAAAAGGGAGGCTGGGAAAACTAGAGCAATTTCAAAAGAACTATAGGAAAAATAGAAAACGCTGTAGGCTGGAGTAAAGGAGAACAAAAAAATCCCAATCTTACATACTGTATTCCACAGTTGACTGAAGGATGATGCTCACCATAATTATTGAAGATTTCTCCTGTTGAATTTTACTGTTTTCTGTGGTTACACATTATCCAGAATTCACAAGAAAGGGGAAGATTATACATACTATAAACAAACAAGGAAACTTGGTTTTTAAAAAATGTTTCAATTTGTCTTTCTTATTATTTTCATCTGCCAACTTCTTGATATCCTCTTTAAACTTTATATTTACAGAGTCCTCCTGTCACCACCGTTCCCTGTAAGCTGCGCACGTGAGCGCGCACGCGTTCCAAAATACCTCCGCACGCACCCTTTTCCTCGGCCGCGCACTCCCCATCCCCCTGCCAGACCGCCGGGGGAGCGGGGGGGGCGGGGAGGCGCGGGCAGTAGAAGGGAGCCGCGGCCACACCTGCCTCTCCATGGTGCCTCCGGCCCCCTCGCGCTCCTGGCCTCTCGGCCCTGCCCCCCACCCACCCAGCCTCTCTTTCTGCTCCACTGCAAGAGAGACGGGGCAGGTGTTCTCTGGAGGCTGGCGGGCGCGTGCTCTTTCCATCTCCCTGCCTGCGCGCCCGCCCGGAACATTCAAAGTAAGAGCGAAGGGTTTTCTTATTTTGAATGTTCCGGGCGGGTGGGCTGGCAGGGAGATTTGGGGAGCGCGCGCCGGCTGTCCCCCGAACACCTGGCCGCCCGGCCGCCTCTCTCCTCCACTGCAACACGGCGTCCGGCCACGCTCCACCTCCCAGGAGCCCAGCTGAAAACAAAACGGCTCCAAAAGTCGGCTGGGATACCGGGAGGCGGAGCGTGGCCGGGCGCCATGTCTTCGCCTCCGCGCGCCGCCTCCGTCCGGCCGAAAACAAAACGGCTCCAAAAGTTGGCCGGGCTCCCGGAAGGCGGTGCGCGGCTACTTCCTCTTCGCTGCAGAGCCGCACGGAGGCGAAGACAGGGCGCCCGGCCACACTCTGCCTCCCAGGAGCCCGTTTTGTTTTCAGCCAGGCGGAGGCGAAGACATGGTGCCCCCTCTATGTCTTTACCTCCCCCTCCTTCCCCCCTCTCTTTCTCTCTCTCTTGCTTTCTTTCACTGTCTTTCTCTCTTGCTTTCTTTCTCGCTTTCTTTCTCATTCTCTCTCCCCTCCTTTCTCTCTCTCTCTTGGAGAGAGAGTGGAGGACGCCGTTGTCTTCACCTCTGCCCGGCGGCTCTGCAGCAAAGAGGAAGCAGCCGCGCACCGCCTCCCAGGAGCCCGGCCGACTTTTGGAGCCGTTTTGTTTTCAGCCAGGCGGAGGTGAAGACATGGTGCCTGGCCACGCTCCGCCTCCCGGGAGCCCAGCTGAAAACAAAATGGCTCCAAAAGTCGGCTGGGCACCCGGGAGGCGGAGCTTGGCTGGGCGCCGTGTCTTCGCCTCCACGCGCCGCCTCCGCCCGGCCGAAAACAAAACGGCCCCAAAAGTCAGCCGGGCTCCCGGGAGGCGGTGCGCGGCTGCTTCCTCTTTGCTGCAGAGCCGCCGGGCAGAGGTGAAGACAACGGCGTCCTCCACTCTCTCTCCAAGAGAGAGAGAGAAAGGAGGGGAGAGAGAATGAGAAAGAAAGCGAGAAAGAAAGCAAGAGAGAAAGACAGTGAAAGAAAGCAAGAGAGAGAGAAAGAGAGGGGGGAAGGAGGGGGAGGGAAAGACATAGAGGGAGGGAAGGAGGGAGAGAGAAAGAGCAAAAAAGAGAGGAAGGAAGGAAGGAAGAGAGAAAGGAAGAGGGATGGAGAGAGAGAGGGAATGAAAGATGAAGGAAGGGAGAGAGAAAGGGGGAGGGAGAGATAGAAAGGAGGGAGAAGGGGGTAGTTAGGGAGAGGGAAAAGGAAGGGCTTGGAGAAAGGCAGGGGGAGAGAAAGATAGAAAGGAAAGAGGGAGGGAGAGATAGAAAGGAAAGAGGGAGAAAGGAAAGAGGGAGGGAGGAAAGAGGGAGGGAGAGATAGAAAGGAAAGAGGGAGGAAGACATAGAAAGGATAGAATTATGGATGCAAGAACTTGCTCATGTGTGATAGCGCACGCCCACACTTACTTACTTACTTACTTACTTACTTACTTACTTAATTTATTTATACTTATATGCCGCCCAGTGCCAAAGGGACTGCCGCTCAGACACTATACTTTTCCGCTCACCCCGAAAAAAAATTAGAGGGAACACTGCCTGTCACAGCCTTTGACCTCCACCCTTATTTCTTTCTACAATCCTGTCTACTCCTTATGTTCATCTGAATAGAGTTTTATTTTGGTTTCTCATTCCAGGTTTCTGTTATCCAGGATTTTAGACTTTAGAACCTGGCCCCAACATCTTAATGTCAGGCCCAAAGAACCAAGCAAAACACATGCAGATACTACTGAGTAGTTCCCTGTATTGTTGTTCACTTACAGACAGAATCTTGCCAGATTAAAGCAATTAGATGCATAACTATAGATATCCTCTGTGAATTGCAAGGGAAGGTATGTTCTTGCCTTCTTCCTATTTACCCCAGATATTCCAAGTTGTATTGTCATTTTGTCTTCCAGGAAAGAGCCTGGGACTCCAGACTACATTCTACCACACTTCCCTCTGTAGAAATGTGATGGTCTTTAAAAGGCATTGAAATACATTTTATTTCATTAATGTGTTAATGAAGGGTCTGGTTGTTCCGTACTTCTTTTATTTATCTGATGTTCTAGGTAATAACTGTTTACGCTAGACAGATATTCATTCAATTCTATCCCCAGGATGTTGTTTTAAATTTATTGTGATATTGGTTGCTCTATGTTAATATCTGTTTACTCTAATTGAAATTGTTTTTATGGATTGATTTGTTATCTTTTTGTAGCACACCTTGATAAATGAGAACCCAGATTGTTGGGGGCAATATGCTGACTCTGTAAACAACTTAGAGGGCTGTAAAGTAATATGAAGCAGTATATAAGTCTAAGTGCTATTGCTATTATTATGGCTAATTGCACAGTCAGCAAGATGTTTAGACTGGATTTGGCACCTTCATCCACCTATTGAGTCCTTCCCAACAATCTGGGAAATGTTGTTTGGTGTTCCAAGTAAATTTTGTGAATGCTGATGATATTTAAGTAATGTTCAAATTGTTTTGGGATTACATCCAAGGTGCCATCACTGTTCATACTAGCTTTGCTTTCTTTCCCCATAGTTGTTGTTGTTGTTTTACATGCAGGTCTTTGTACTATGATTTTTTCCTCAGTTCTTTCTTTTCTAATTTGCTGTCTTTAGGTTTGGCCATTTCCACTATCCAGACTATTTTTTGGTCTTTTTTATTGACAATTGTTATGCCTGAGGTGTTATGCTGCAAGTCCTTATCTTTTATTATTATCATTATCATTATTATTATTTCACAAAAACCCAGTAATACATAGCAAATGAGATTTATATCCTGGATTTCGTATCACAATATCACAAGTCGAACACTTCCCAAACATGTATTTTCATATGATGCGTGCAGATCCAAGTATGGTGGCCTTTTGCAACTGACAGATTGTGATTTTGTCAATGTTTATTGTTTTCAAATGCCGGCTGAGGTCTTTTGGGACAGCACCCAGTGTGCCAATAAATACTGGGACCACCTGTACTGGTTTATGCCAGAATTGGTGTACAGTAGTTCAATTTTAAGATCCTGATAATGGCCACGTTTTTCTTGTTTTTCATCAATTCGACTGTCATCTAGTATGATGGCATTAATGATCCACACCCCCTTCTTTTCCACAATCATGAGGTCTGGTGTGTTGTGTTCCAAAACCCTGTCAGTTCGAATAAAGTCTTTTGGCATGTTTGTTTTCAACTACTTTCTCGGGTTTATGATCCCACCAATTCTTTACCACTGGTAGGTGGTAGTTGTGGCACAGGTTCCAAATTTTTATTATTATTAATTATTATTATTGTTGTTGTTGTTATTTTATTTATACGTAGCCCTGTTTTTTCTTATCTGCATCTGAGATTGAATTTTGATCTGAATAAAATTCTAGGTTCCATCACTAACAGACTGTAAAAAGACTGTTAGTAATATTCTGACAACTGTGAGCCAGACTGAATCCAGTTTTCCTCAAGTTGGTGCTTTCCATTTGCACTTAGATTACTGTTCCCATTAAATTCAAGACATCATGGAAACAGCCAATACAACAAACATTTATTTTATCTGTTCCTTGATATTGCTCTCAAGTCTGGCATTGTAATAAACCAAACAAACTGGCAATACTATAAAGTAATCACTGCTCTGAGTATCAAAATCTTCTTTATACCATGTCCTCGAATCGGCACAATCTAAAATATTTGCAATTCGAATGCAATTCTGGTCAAATGCTATGATATTGCATATGATACAAATGAAGTATAATTCTTGCCCTGTACCAAGGGTTTATATAATAGCATTCTCTAAAAGCTGTTATAAATCAATATGAATAAATGACAGATTCTTTTTGTTGTTTTAGCAGATGGAACATTTTCAAAAATTCTTTTCATTAGTCTTTCACAAGCCAAGCATAAAAATCTTCAGTAAATATTTTACTACTGAGGAATGCCCTTCATAAAATTGACAACTGAAATACAACTATGCCAAGTTTCATACAGATAGACATTTGCTCTATCACTTTCTTTATTTGATCCATGCATTTTTCTATCAAAATTGGCTTCTGCAGGAAACATCCATCTCCCAAAATCAAAGTCTTTGAAAAATAAAATACTATATTTTCTCATGACAGAAAAATATCAGTGTCCCCAAATATTTAAATTCATCAACATTTCAAATGTTCTCAAAGTAGAACAACATTGCTATTAGTAATAAATTGGTAACTACACTATATGCAACACTATATTCTATTTGTTCCTCCTCCTAGGTATTTTTCTTCTATGTCTACTCAGCATGTTGGGTGCTTATTGGACTACTAGGTCCTGCCCATTTGCTTCAATATTTTTGTATTCTTACTATATATATCATGGCTGTTCAACCTTTTAGCTTGCTTTGGTTGCATTGAATAAAGAGGCGTTATTCTGGGCGACGTGTAAAATATATAATATAGTTAATGTACAGTACTGTATATAACTAACAAAGTTCCTGTATATTTTTGTATTTATTATTATCTTGTGGGGCTGCTTTATTAGCTGTCCAGGGCTCCATGAAGCCCATGGGTCATGAGATGGACATACCTGTTATATATGATTATATCTTCTAACCATTATTAACCTCCCTCATAGCTAACTGGCCATTATATTTATATTAATCTACAAGATTCCGAGCCCCATATTACCAATAAATCATTGTATGAATGAAATTTACAGAGTGAATTAATGTCATTATTAAGTAACTGCTGTCCACCAAGGTCCTAGCAATATAAATAGACATTGCAGACTATGCTACAGGAATTATTTCCTTGAATTAGTGAGACCAGCTTCATCTACTCGTGCATTGATGGTGTATCTATGGCACATATTCCACAAGTGGCACACAGAGCCATATTTGAGGGCATGAGACAAGGCATCGCCCTATGTCAGCTCCTGCGCACATGCTGGTTTTGGGCCTACTTTTTGGCTGTTTGTGTTCTCCCCAGGCTTCAGGAAAGCCTCCTGAATCCTGGGGATGGTGAAAAATGATGGAATAGGCCAATCAGAAGTTTGGAAATGAACTTCCAGTTGGGTTGTTTTTGCTGTTCCCAGGCTGAATCCTGGGGATGGCGAAAAATGGCCCGATGGGCCTACCTGAACTCTAGAGGCTTCAGTGAGGCCTGTGCACATGGACGGGGGGGAGGGGGGACAAGTTGGGGGGGGGGGGTTGTGTGCATACACAAGGGAAGGCATTGCATTATGGGTGTGGGCATGTATGCACTATCGCACACACACGTACCCTTTTGGCACCGGAGTTTAAAAAGGTTCGCCATCACTGCACTAGTGACAAACCAGTAATGTGCTTCTACAAATTGTTATTTATTTACTTACAGAATGCAGCGCTGCACGCTAACTGAGTTCATTGCCAGGAGTTTGATTCTCACTGGTCCAAGGTTGACTCAGCCATCCATACTTCCAAAGTTGGTAAAATGAGGGCTCAGATTGTTGGGAAGAATCTACTGACTCTATAAGCTGCTTAGAGAGGGCTGTAAAGCACTATGAAGCTGTATACAGTGTTCCCTCGATTTTCGCGGGTTCGAACTTTGCGAAATGGCTATACCACGGTTTTTCAAAAATATTAATTAAAAAATACTTTGCGGTTCCCCCCCCCATACCACGGTTTTTCCTGCCCGATGACGTCATATGTCATCGCCAAACTTTCATCCGCCTTTAATAAATCTTTTTTAAAATAAACTTTAATAAATAAACATGGTGAGTAATAATCTAAATGGTTGCTAAGGGAATGAGAAATTGTAATTTAGGGGTTCAAAGTGCTAAGGGAAGGCTTGTGACACTGTTCATAGCCAAAAATAGTGTATTTACTTCCGCATCTCTACTTCGCGGAAATTCGATTTTCGCGGGCGGTCTGGGAACGCATCCCCCGCAAAAAATGAGGGAACACTGTATACTGTAAATCTAAGTGCTATTGCTATTTGTATCACACCCTCTTTCACACACAATTCATTTTGCATTGGAAAACTTTAATTACATTCATCTAACATTTGCCCATCCTAAAATTCTAAAACAAAACAAGCTATTTCATTTGAAATAATCACAGTTCCTGACTAACTCTTGTCAATATGCAAATCAGGGTGTTTTGGAAAGCTGCTTTATCTTGAGAAGAGTATCAACACACAGTGAAATTTATTCATGATGTTTGCTGCAAACACTTCATTCCATGCTCAACAATTTCAGTTTACTGAATGCTTATCGTGGAATTGTTGATCCTATTCTAAAAGTAGTTATAGCTCACTGTATATAAGGAGATTACTGACTTTATTTAAAAGTAAGAATGTCTACATCTTTCCTTTTAACTTTTCCAATGATTTAAAAACTTTCCTTCAGTCCATTTTTTAAAATTAAAAAATAAAATTGCGATACATATCGAAAAGGGTAGAAGAGGAGACATCATGAGGCCCATTGCAATACTGATTCTTGGTAATATTATCCAGAGTCCTATAATAGGCAGTCCTATTATGAAATCTTCTTTCATCTTCCCCTTACTGAGTCAAATGGAAGTAGTAACTCACTGGATACATCCATTATGATAAATCCTAATTTATTTCATTATTTCATTAGACTGCAATTGGCAGAGTTCGTGCAGCATACTGGGCCTTAAATCTTTGATCACATACCATAGTTCCAGAAAACTTATGAAATCTAGTTCTCCATACTTTAATGTATTGGGAAAACCTAGTCAGTGACTCATTCACTCACATTTATTTACAGCAACTTTGTAAGTACACACATTTACTTACAGCAGTGCTTCTCAAATAGTGGGGTGGGCCCCCCTGTGTGTGGGGGGGTGAAGAGCGATGCCAAGGAGCCTATGTGACCTTGAGAAACATGTGTGATCCCCCTTGATCGATTCCCCCAGACAGGGAGTGTTTTCCCAGTTGCCCGCTGCTCCAAGCCCGGAAGAAAAAGCAGCCACATGGGACCGGGTGGCTGTGTGGGTTCTTGTTCTTGTCGGGTGCCCGGTAGCCATGAACAGCATGGTGACCCTGTTGCTGGACAAGGAGGAGCATTATCTGCAGCTGGGTGAAAGCTTCAAACGGCAACCTAAAGCCTCCTTCCACACCATTCGCTGTGAGTGCCCGGTAGAGGCAGCACTTGTGGGTCAAATCAGTGACCACAGTAGCCTGTGCCTGCCTAACCAAAAACAGGCTCCACTGAATTCAGCATGACTTACTCCCAGGTAAGGGGGTAAAGCAGCCTTCCCCAGCCAATAGTTTGCTTGCAGCTTATAATAAGTAAAATAATAAATATTAACCCTAAAATTCCATTGGGGTTCAGATTGGAGAGTTGGTGGCACACAAAATGTTTACTTCTTCTGGGGGAAAATAATTGAAAAGCACAGGTACAGCAAGGTACATAAAACCTTGCTTTTCACCCCAAGCCCAGCTAGATGGAGTAAGGAGATTTAAATCCCATTTTAGACAGGAATTCCTGTTGAAAATTAAGCAATAGGATATCTATAAGCAATAGGATTTTATTTATTTATTTATTTATTTATTTATTATTTAGATTTGTATGCCGCCCCTCTCCGAAGACTCTATATAGTTGGGGGAAAGATCAAAAGCAACGTGAGAAAATATTATTTCACTGAAAGAGTAGTAGATGCTTGGAACAAACTTCCACAGTAACTGAATTTAAACATGCCTGGGATAAACATATATCCATTGTAAGATAAAATACAGGAAATAGTATAAGGGCAAACTAGATAGACCATGAGGCCTTTTTCTGCCATCAGTCTTCTATGTTTCTATGTTTCTATAAGAATGAATTAGTCATGGTGACAATTGTCTCATTATTTTTGTCAGCCAAGATGGCGGCAAAGGTGAAGAAGGAGGCTGTCCCAGCAAAAACGGAGGCAAAATCCAAAGGACTTAAAGCTAAGAAAGCCATCTTAAAAAGGGTGCACAGTCACAAGAAGAAAATCCGGACATCTCCCACCTTCCAGAGACCAAAGACTCTGCGGTTACGGCGGCAGCCCAAATATCCCCGGAAGAGCACCCCACGAAGGAACAAGCTTGACCATTATGCCATCATCAAATTCCCACTGACCACGGAGTCGGTCATGAAGAAAATTGAGGACAACACTCTGGTGTTCATCGTGGACGTCAAGGCCAACAAGCACCAGATCAAACAGGCGGGCAAGAAACAGTATCCAAGGTCAACACCTTGATCAGGCCCGATGGGGAGAAAGGCAAATTATGAACTCAGCCAAATCTTGGGCAAGTTCAGAGAACCCAGTAGTAATCAGTGTAAACTTACAGAACTTTCCATACTATTAACCCTGGTTAATAAGAGACCAGCAGTTTGATATTTCCATTTATTATCAAAGCTAGCTCTATTCTGAAATTGCCCATTTGATAAAGAATCCCAACATGAAGCTGTTTCTTGTATTTTCTAGTCTCCTGTACCTTTACAGAATATATCCTTGCTTTTTAACTATGAGAATTGTCACCCCAAAATGCCTGAGTTATAATAATAATAATAATAATAATAATAATAATAATAATAATAATAATAATTTATTAGATTTATATGCCACCCCTCTCCGAAGACTCAGGGCGGCTCACAACAAATGTTGTGATGCTGATCCGTTTCCTTCCTTCTGCTTCTTCTTTTGCAAAAGGAGGTGGAAAGTGTTCTCTCATTGCTGGATTGAATTCTCCTGCTGAACTTTTTGTGCTGCTGAGCAGTGTTCCCTCTAATTTTTTTTTTGGGGTGGGCGGAAAAGTATAGTGTCTGAGCGGCAGTCCCTTCGGGACTGGGAGGCACAGAAATAATAATTAAATAATTAAATAATTGAATAAATAAATAAATAAACAAACAAACAAACAAACAAACAAAAAACCCACCCTGTTTTGCCTCAGAGAATTTCAAAATAAAATACTGTACTGTGTGTCTATAACAGTGAGCTCATAATAGGGCAACTCTATCAATATCAAAATGCCACTTAAATAGTTGAGCTAGTTTCAAACTAGATTTTGATTTTCTTTCTCTCTTCCTTACTCCCATTCTTTTTCTTTCTCTTTTCCTTCCTCTCTTTTTTCTATCTGTTTCTCTCTCTTCCTCTCTCCTTCCCTCTCACTCTTTCCCTCTCGGCTTCTGGGCAGGTTTGGAAAACTCTGAGTTGATGATGATTTTTAAGTGAGCAATTGCTCACTGCTCAGCTTAGAGGGAACTATGCTGCTGAGGCTGCTTGACAGATGCCGATTCATCCCCGAGATGCAAACTGGTGGCGAAGGTAAGTGGAACCCACCTCTGAGACAAATGCTTTCACTTATAATCAGCTTCAACATTAATTGTTTGCATTATTTAGTACAGTACATAGTTTCTGTCCTGCCAAGTGATATTTTGATAGTCTAAAAGCACCAAACAAGTATAAAAGTATTCTAGGTAAGCATATCTCCCTATAATATGATGTGTGTCTAATAGATGGTTGTTCCTAACATTTGGTCGCCATTTGGTCAGGTGATGGGGTGGGCGTGGCCAACTTGTAAAATGTGGTGAAACTCACGAAAACTCTTGCTGAGCAACCAAAGTTTTGGGCTCAATTGTTGTCATAAGTTCTTTTTTTTCTTTCTGTTAATGTTTTAGCAGAGTAATCCTTGTTTACCAAGGTTGTGCACACACAAAAAATGTTTAGATTGAGATTAGTTGTGAATAACTACTCAGGCACACACTAACTTGAATTAAAGTTTACTTTCAGAAATAACATATTCAGATAAGCAGTCTAAAGTCACAGACATAAGTCAGAATAACAATCCAAATATTATTAATTACATAGTATTTCTTACCAGTTGTCTTTGTCACAATCAGTAAACAAAGATATCAAGCTTAAACACATTTAAGATGCAATAAATAACTACAATACAGAGCATTCAGAGAATTGCAGAGCAAACCTAACAGTGAGTAGCTGTTAACAGTGAATAGCCAGACAAAGAGAAACAGAGAGAAATAAGCTATGAACTCTAGCTCCCTCTTGTGGTAGTCTGCAACACCTACAGCCGATATTTATTTATTTATTTCGTCAGATTTCTATGCTGCTCTTCTACACAGATTCAGGACAGCTTACAACAAAAGAATACAATACAATATAATGAGTGAAACCCAACCTAACACTAAAACTAATAGTTAAAACCCCAATAGAATAAAAAGTATTCATATTGCCAGCCCAATAGTTATGGACAGAGTCATAACTCTTTCTTTCTTTCTTTCTTTCTTTCTTTCTTTCTTTCTTTCTTTCTTTCTTTCTTTCTTTCTCTTTCTTTCTCCTTTCTTCTCTCTCTCTCTTCCTTTTTTGTTCTTTCTCTCTCTTTTCTCTCTCTCCCTCTCTGTATCTGTGTGTGTGTGGGTACCTCTGTTTGTCTGTCACTCTTGCGCATGCGTGGCAGTTGGCCGCTCAGTTAAGGAGGGTTTTAACAAGATGCAAAAGAACACAGTTTCTCTTCTGCACTAAGGCTCCGGCAACCTCCTTCTTCTCCTCCTCCTCTCCTGTGGAGGGGGGACACAACAAGGCGATGGCCAGAGGGGGGCTCTACCTTTGCAGAAAAGGGGCAGGGCAGGGTGAGCAAGTGGTGACTGTTTTGGGGGGAGTGGCCAGCCAGCGGTCACTACCAGTTTGGTGACCCAGGCCTCATGTCTGCTACTGGTTCTCCCAAACCAGTCTGAACCAATAGCATTTTACCCTACGTTGATCTTATTTTCTATCATCTTCAAGCCTAGCCTTAGGATTATAAAACTCATAGCCCCAAGACAGGATGTAGTCTTGAACTCTTTAGCATCCTAGTCTCATCCATGTTCTAATTCCTAATTAGAATCAGCAGTTTACTTCAGGTTTAGATATACTAGCTAGGTTATTCTGAATAAAAACCAATTGCTCAATATTCTATTTTCAACAGCTAGTAGGGTTGCCTAGTCCCTAGTCCATTTCAGCCATGGAAGGATTCTAACTATCCACCAACAAATCCATTACTCAACTGCTTCTTTCAGAAAGCAAAACACAGAGTAAAAAGGAAGAATCTGGTGCCATTTCCTTCCTCCTGACACAGATGGAAAAAGTCTGCAAAAAGTCATAGCACCAAAGTGTGGTTGATTGTTGGGTTCTAGCACTTAGTTTTAGGTGTGTGTGTGCACACCAAGTTTTTTCTAGGTGTTTGCCTGTTTTATTATATATATAATAGGCAAACACCTAGAAAAAACTTGGTGTGCACACACACACCTAAAACTAAGTGCTAGAACCCAACAATCAACCACACTTTGGTGCTATGACTTTTTGCAGACTTTTTCCATCTGTGTCAGGAGGTAAACTTTCCCTGGTCCAGAGCTGAAGAGATTTGATACTGTAGCCTAGAGGTTAATTCTCTGCCTTACAAGGCAAAGGTTGCAGGTTCAAGTCCCAGTGAGGGTATGGCTAGCTGATGAGGCCAAAATAAGGCCGAAATAGATCTATCGTAGTCTCCCTTAATTTTCAAATTCAGCAAAAAAAACATGTGACATACACACACACATATGTATCACATGTTTATATATTTATATATAAATATATAAATATAATTTATAAATATATAAATTTATTTATTTGTTTTGTCAAGTACGTGTTGGTGGTATACAGAGATATAATAATATTTATACACATGATAGTAGTAAAAGAAAAACTGTAGGACAGGGGATGGAAGGCACGTTGGTGCACTTATGCACACCCTTTACTGACCTCTTAGGAATTGGTTGAGGTCAACAGTGGATAGTCTAAGGGTAAAGTTTTGGGGGTTAGGTGATGATACTACAGGGTTTGGTAATGAATCCCATGCATCAACTACTCAGTTACTAAAGTCGTATTTCCTGCAGTCACGTTTGGAGTGGTTTACTTTAAATTTGTATCTATTGTGTGCTCATGTGTTGTTGTGGTTGAAGATTAAATAGTCATTGACAGGAAGGACGGTGTAGCAAATGATTTTATGGGCTATGCTTAGTTCGTGCTTAGGATGATGGATTTTTTTTAACTTTAATTTTATTTTTAAGATGTTGGGTTTTGAACCACAGTACATTCTGATGCTGCAAACTAAAAAAGAAATACAGTAGTAAAACCCACTTCCCAGCCTGTTTAAAAGAATGGTTCTAGTTAGGCTACTTACTATTCAAAGAATATGGGAATAGATGAAGCTGTGGCACTAACTGTCCAAGGTACAGTATGTAAATTCTATCATACATCAAATAGGGCCTGAAGAAGAGGCATTAAGAGAGAGAAATCTCTAACCAAGGAGGAAGAGAGGTTTAAATAAAGCCTTTCATCTTTGGTTTCCTTTTTATATGATACTATTTTGTGATGATCATGAGTATGGAAATGTGTGCAAGGACCTTTGGCCACTACTCTCTCTGCCTTGATAATGTCATGTTCTCATGAATCAATGGATGCATGTGCTTTGTTCCTGCATATAGTAATTAACAGTCTGCAATCCCAGCCCTTCAGTTCCCTAAACCTGACAGTGAAATTAAACCATTAAAGCTAACAAGGGAAACAACAGCTGACTGCATATTACCAATGTCCTGTTTTTAAGGGACCCTATTTTACTGGAATCCTTGGTCTAAAATGTGCTTGTTTAACTCAAGCTTTGATGCTGAAAACATGAACAAATGTCAGCAAAGAGGCAGCATGTGCCCTTTTAGTTTTAATTATTCATCAGACAAGCTTCTTTTTTTGCAAAGCTTCAGAGTAGAGCTTTTAAGCATGCTATTTGCTCGTTGGTCTCCACATTAGAAGAAGCATATAGTTATTTAATTTATTTGCAGAAACACTTCCGATTTTGGTTAATGCCTATAAAACGACTTCATCCATCTAATTGCCAGTGAGCAATACAAGAACAAACTAAGTTTAATATGCTGTGTTGTAGGTACAAAGTGCTGCACTGATTTTTTTTTGGGTTTTTAAAAATCTTCCCTCATCCTGCTCACTTACATGGTGCTGGAACTGTTTCAACTATCAAATGCTTTCAAACTGAGGAGAGAAAAGTAAGTGGGTGATATATTATTGATGTTTTTTGAACTAAAATGGCAGCACAGGAGCTCTGATCTTTAGCAGCTTCTTCACGCTTCAGATAAAGTACCTTTCTATCCAAACCTGGTAATCAAAAGAAATGAAAGAACAGCTCTATAACTATCAATCAGCAGCGTCATTATTTTCAACACTGTGATTGACCAGGTTCGCCTGGTGCACCAGTTGCGGCCCTACCTGGACCAGGAGTCACTGCTCACAGTCACTCATGCCCTCATCACCTCGAGGTTCGACTACTGTAATGCTCTCTACATGGGGCTACCTTTGAAAAGTGTTCGGAAACTTCAGATCGTGCAGAATGTAGCTGCGAGAGCAATCATGGGCTTCCCCAGGTATGCCCATGTCACACCAACACTCCGCAGTTTGTATTGGTTGCCGATCAGTTTCCGGTCACAATTCAAAGTGTTGGTTATGACCTATAAATCCCTTCATGGCATCGGGCCAGAATATCTTTGAGACCGCATTCTGCTGCACGATTCCCAGCAACCGGTTAGGTCCCACAGAGTTGGCCTTCTCTGGGTCCCGTCGACTAAACAATGTCGTTTGGCGGGACCCAGGGGAAGAGCCTTCTCTGTGGCGGCCCCGACCCTCTAGAATAAACTCCCCCCAGCAATTAGGATTGCCCCCACCCTCCTTGCCTTTCGCAAACTCCTTAAAACCCACCTCTGTCGTCAGGCATGGGCTGTTTCCGTTTTATGTGTGGTTTTTATGAGATGTATGATTGCTTTTTATATTGAGGGTTTTAAATTTTTTTAATTAATGGATTTGTACTGTTTTTCTTGCTGTGAGCTGTTCCGAGTCTCCAGAGAGGGGCGGCATACAAATCTAATAATAATAATAATAATGATAACAATGATGATGATAATAATAATAATAATAATAATAATAATAATAATCCCCTAAATCAGACTATTGATCTATCTTGATACTTTTGTTGGGTGTCCTCATTAATTAAGAAATAATCTTTGATGTTAATCTTGTGGTGTGATATCTTTCATTTGCCATGTTGCGAAGTGATCCTTTAATCAATGCAGAGTAGCATTGATTCCATGATGCCTTTTAAAAAGATAGGTTATCCATGATATTTTAAAATAATTTCGGAAAAGAGGTTGATTTTTTTAATATCCCACCCTTTGTCCAAGGTGATCAAAGCAAAAGATACAGTTCTACCCCCCCTTTACCTTCTCAATAAATAATAGTCACTATTTGCAAAATGGCTGTCCTAAGACATTTAGATAAGTTCATAGCTTCTCTAGGTGTCTTTGTCACTTCGTTTAATCAGAAATGAAAAAGGATATTAGATAGACTCCTCTGAAAATAGTTTGTCAGAGCCGGGGCGGCGCAGCTCCCCCCTGAGATTAGAACTGCCCACACCCTCCTTGCCTTTCGTAAACTCCTTAAAACCCACCTTTGTTGTCAGGCATGGGGGAATTGAGACATCTCCCCTGGGCCTATATAATTCATGTATGGTATGTTTGTGTGTATGTCTGCTTTAATAATGAGTTTTTAAAATGTTTTAAAATTTTTAGATTTGTCTTGAATTGTTCTATTGTTGTTGTGAGCCGCCCTGAGTCTACGGAGAGGGGCAGCATACAAATCTAATAGATAGATAGATAGATAGATAGATAGATAGATAGATAGATAGATAGATAAATAGAGTGCAGCACTGTAGGCTACTTCAGCAAACTGCTAGCTCTAGTTCAGCAGTTCCAATCTCACCACCAGCTCAAGGTTGACTCATCCTTCCATCCTTCCGGGGCGGGTAAAATGAGGACCCAGATTGTTGGGGGCAATATACTGAATATGTAAAAGTGCTTAGAGCAGACTGTAAAAGCATTATGAAGCGGTATATAAGTCTAAATGTTATTGCTATTGTTATTCAATATAGTGTAGAATCCTATGTTTAAATCAATGAATGCTATTTTCTCCTCCATAGCTTCCTCACCAGCATTTCCCCCAGATAATGCCTAGTTTGTATATGGTTTGATTCATAGAGGGCAGATAGAAAAGAAGCTACATGGAGGATGGTGAGAACGTAATTCCTTCTTCAGGTTATTCACCACATTTACCTTTCTGCTACAAATACCAGAAATAAAATGTGTACATGCTGAAACAGGAATACAAATCAGCCATCAACAAATATATAGAGATACACAACATCTGCGCACCGTTCAAAAGAGACAACCAAAAAGCTAAATAGGAAACACAAAGACCAAAACACCTCCTCACCAACAATCAATACTCAGATAACCAGAGATTAACACCAAGATTAATACTAGACCAACAAGCATGCTATAAATAATGCCCCAATCCAGGAATCACCAACCGAGACAAAAATTGATAATAATAAACAACAGTCTAATCAAGCAATCACCTAGACAACTCCCACCAATCGTGCCAGAGTCGCCACTAATATATAAAATGAGAGCAAACCTCATTGCCTTCTAGCACTGATGATCTTGCCTAGTTTCGTAATGAAATGTCTGTAAGAAAACAACCAAACTCAAAGTACACCAAGGTTCCCACAAGAGTTGTCCTTAAGAATTACCCTAATTGTTTTAACAGGCACTTTCACTGGGCAGAGTCAGGAGAATTTAGAATTGAAAACTCTGAATCTATTAAAAACAAAATACTTTTCAGTCTGTAAAGTTATTAGAACTTGCTTCTGGAACTCCTCAAAGGACTATTTGCAGACCTCGGAATGATCAGAGACATCTCCTTGGCATTTGCCAATTCCTACCCAACATTATATTTTATCAGGGTACATGGGTTACAACAGGGGTAAAATGCTACCGGTTCGGACCGGTTTGGCCATACCGGTAGTGGCGGCCATGGTGGTTGGGCAAGCTAGTAGTGACGGCTGGCTGGCCACCCCTCCAAACTGGTCTCCTGGTCGCTCGTCCTGCCCCGGCCAATTTCTGTTCTGAAGCTTGCCTGCCTGAAGCACTGTGCCTCTGATCTGCCCGCCAGGTAAGTCTGTGAAGTCGTGGCCAACCTAGCGGCCTCTGCCCACCCCACCCAGCCTGCCTTCTCTACTCCATTCCCTGGGGTCCGTTGCCCCGACATGCTTCCTTCCACGCAGCCTTCCTGGTGTCCCTGTGTGCAGCTTTCGAAGACAGGCAAGCGGAAGACCACATGGAAAACAGATGAACATGTTGGAGCTGGCGGGCCATGGCGAAGGGAGCAGCAGTCACCCACAGCCACTTTCCTCTTGAATTTGGCATCCAGCCTGGCCCATTCAGTGGGTGGGTGGGTGGGCAGCCCTTGGAGACACAGCTGCTGCTGCTCTGGGTCTGAGAGGGGTGGTAGCTGGGCTAGCCTTTGCCCTCTTTTCAGGCTGAAAAGCTGCCGGACACTTTGGGGAGATGGATCGCTGCCAAGCACACTCTCTCCTGGCACAACTTGCTGAGTGGATTCTTCCCTGCCCCTTTTCAATCCACACATTCCCCATCAGATCTTTAGCTGCCTGTGGGTTCTGCAGAGGAAGCCAGCCAAAGCTCAGAAGTCGTGAACATGATTGAAAGCTAAAGTGCGAAAAGGGGGAGAGTGCGACTGCCAAGGTGGTGGTGGGGGGAAAGAGTTCTGAAGTGGGCAGCCCTTGGTGGATATGGAAAGGGGCAGGGAAGAATCTGTTTGGCAAGTTGCACAAGGAGAGACCGCATTCGGCAGCAATCCCTCTCCCCAAAGTACCCGGCAGCCTTTCGGCCAGAAAAGAGGGCAAAGAGCATGATGACTAGCTAGCTGGAGAGGCATCAACGTTGGGCACTCAGTGCTGCTGCCGCCATCCCAGAGCAGCAGGAGGCGACCTAATTCTGTTAAGAAGTGCTATTGCTAACATGTTGTAAGCCGCCCTGAGTCTAAGGAGAAGGGTGGCATAGAAAATAAATAAATAAATAAATAAATAAATAAACAAACAAACAAACAAATAAATATAAAGAGACTGCAGTTGCCACTTTTGAAAACGCAAAGCTGCCAGGAAGCACGCATTAGCAAACTGGTAGGAAAGGTAAGTGCGTTTTACCCCTGTTACAGGGGATGGTGCAGAGTATCCTTGTCAACACATTTGCTTTTTCCACAATGGCTGACTTTTTAAAATAATGTTGACCCTTCTCACTTAGTAACCAAGAAGTATTCACGATACCTTCTCAAAATTCCAAGTGTACTCATTGTCAAAAATACAGAGACATCTGATGTGCGGCCAGTATTTTACTGGGACAGTTGCAGATCTGTAACTTTCAAAAAGAGGATGGAAATTTGAATGGATTTGCCTAGTTGCTAAATGGGCTCGTAGCAAAGCACATATAACACACAAGCCAAAACAGCTCAAAACTAAATTAATTGAGTCCAATGTTCTGTTTCTAATAACAGGCAGTAGAACACAGATCTGATGGATGGATGGCAACCTTCTCCAGGTTAATGCCTTCCAGTTGTGTAGGGAGCCTGAAAAACCCAACCTGAAAAATATTGGAATATGATAGGAGTAAGGAGCTCTCCAATCGCTACAGAATTAAACTGTTTTTCTTCACTATTGGACATGCTGAAAGAGGCTGTTGAGATTTCTGTTTGTTTAGCAACTGAAAGATTTCCGAGTTCTGGTCTAGTTTTTAATTAGCCAAGAAATCCATACATAGCTACTAGGAAGATATGAAGGCAGCATGTTCAGTAATTAGACTGCTACACCTACAGAAGTTTGTCACTGCAACTACCGAAGCTGAAGAACTACAGTATTTACTCAAAATGAACACAGTCTAAATTTAAGAACATCGACCACCACCTCTTGAAAGGAGACAAAATGAAACAGGAGCAGCCTTCAGTTCCCTCTAATATCACAGTCGTAATGAACCTAAGATGATTCTCCAATTTTAAAAATAAATTACTTACGGAAAAAGACTGGCTTTCTTTCCTAGCGTACGCAGCTATGTGTTTCATTGATTATTCTTTTTATAGAAGCCAAGAATCTACTGTTTCCATGGCCAAAGAATAGTATGCTGTCTCATTGGCTATTTTGGAATTACAGCACAGAACAATATTAAAATAATTAAGGGAGGATAGAATCACAGAATATATTTGGTCTTTTTGCAGGTAATTCTTGACTTAGCAATTGTTGAAAGTTATGACAGCAATAGGGAATCTGTCTTGGGGCTATTTATTACCTACCTTGTATTTTTTTGAACCCTGAAATAAGTGCTTGGCTTTATTGCCATGCATTCCAAAGCTCAGGCTTATTATGAGGGAATGTCTTATTTTGGGGGAAAAATACAAAAATACAAAAATCTAACTGTTGTCCCCCACTCTCTGTGGTCAATAGGATCAAACTTTGGGCACCTGGAAACATTTGCAGCATCCTGTGGTTATATAATTTTCTGATGATTGTGTCAAAAAACAGCACTTCCTTCCAGGTATTGGAAAAACTGAGCCCATAGTTAATCACTAGAACTTTTGAACTTCCTCTGCTACACATCTGTCCTTCTCACTTTCTTTGTACAGTATATGTGATTCTTCTCTTTGAGTAGGGAGTCATCAGATGATACAAAAGTTAGAGAATTCCATCCAAATATGACAGAGACCTGGGACAGACATTCAATTTGATTTAAATAAATTAGGAAAATAACAAGATAAAAAGGAAAATGGAAAGCATGACCTCCATAACCATCCATGCAAACTAACTTTTGAAGAAGAAAACAAAGACATCTCAACTTGAAAATAGATATGGTAACTCTTTCAAAAAATAATGTAACGATAGATATTCAAGATTCTTTTATTATTAAGTCATCTACTTAATAGTTCACTTGTGGGAACAAGTGGCTGAGAGATTTTGAGCATCTCTTTGAATTAGTAAAAGTAGAAACAATGTAAGAACAAAGTGGTGGACTTAGGTAAACATCACTTATAGCAATATGCATTAATTTCTAACACAGGAAGTAGTACATAACAGAAAGCCTTCATTTTTCATGCATAGTATATATTTGACCACTAGTGTTTATTGATGGTGCCTGGATTGTTTGTTTGGGAGTGTGTGTGTGTGTGTGTGAGCAATTTAGAAAAGTAAAATAAGAGATGTGATAAATTGTTTGGACTTCAAGGTGCATCTCTCTAAACATTGGTTTTGACAGAGAAGGAAGAGAATTTAGATCCACTGCCTTAAAGAAATAACTGTTTATTTTGTCCAAATGCAGGACATTTTGTAGAAAAACATGAAGATTGCAGAAGTGCTTTATATTTCTCACCCATAGGTGGCCAAGTTCAAATGATTCATCTCTTGGAACTGTCCACCAATAAGAATGCTTGTAAGAATGCTTTCTTTTATTTAAGGCTAAGAATTGGATTTAAATGGAAGAATTCAGAATTTAAATCAAGGCCAGTATGACTGCTTTATGGTATTCAAACTTTCCCTCTTGAAGAAGAATTCTGTGACATGTAAGAAAGGAGATACAGTCCTCAATCCTGATAGGTTGACTCTTCTGAATATATGCACTATCACTACAAAATTCTTGCTGGCAAACAGCTGCAATTCACTTTGGAACCTGATCATTCTGTGAAACTATTTGGATGGAGAAAATACATTCACAATTTCCATTACTACCTAGAAAACCCAATCCCGCTCCCACCCAGAACATGGCTATTATGGATATTAAAAACAACAGATATAAATATTCTGTAAATCATAGGAAAATAAATACAGTATGTGCTTAAAGAGCAGAAAACCAGAGATAACAAGAAAATTAGTCCAATAGCCCAAGCACATGTCCATCTTAATACTTCTCAACCTTGCAACCAGTGACCAAAGCTGCATATTTACTCTGCTCACCAGTAGAGTTTGCAATCTATATTGCTCCTTATATCCTTATAAGTAATATTATTACTGTAACTGGATTCACCTTACAGAAAGAAATGGGAGTTTCTGTCACAAACATTTTGCTGACAATGTGATGTGTCAGCAAGCCTTAATTTATTTTCCTATCGAGAAGACATCAGGGAAGATGTTCCCAGGGGCTTCAAACACCCTGGGTGCATCATTTCCCTCCCAAACTATCTCCGCTGAGTCCTTTTGTCTAATCTTTTTCCAGCACACACATTTTCTTTTCTTTACCAAGCAGCTGTATATCACACATCTTCTCTTTTTAAAAAAAAATATTTTAATTACTTTGAATGTAATTAGGAGGGAGGGGAGAGAGAGAGAGAAAGAGAGAGAGAGAGAGAGAGAGAGAGAGAGAGAGAGAGACTCAGTGGGGTCTTGGAGCTACACCCAAAAGTATGGCTCCAGCAGCATCTTAGAAAATGCTTTTATCTTTCTTCCCTTTTCCTTCAGTATATTTTTTAACCAGATTGCAATATTATATGAGAATGGGGGAGGGGAGTACACAAATACAGATTCAAAGATCAGCAACAATTTTTTTTTAAATAATCCTACATGGATTAGCTTTAAAAACACTATTTTTTTCAAACTATACTGCAGATTTTTATATACAGTGGTCCCTCTACTTACGAACGCCTCTACTGATGAACTTTTCGAGATATGAATCTGGAGTTTAAGACTTTTTTGCCTCTATTTCTGAACCATTTTCACCTTACAAACCCAAGCCGCTGGCGCTAGGATGCCCCGCCTCTGGAAAGTTGCTAGCCAAAGCACCCATTATTGCTCTACTGGGATTCCACTGAGCCTTCACTCGCTGGGAATCCCCGCCTCCGGACTTCCATTGCCCCAAAGCACCTCTTCTTGTGCTGCTGGGATTCCCCTCAGCCTTCCCTCACTGGAAATCCCTGCCTCCAGATTTCCATTGTCACCCAAAGTGCCCCTTCTTGTGCTGCTGGGATTCCCGAGGCTCAGGAATTCTTGTGCTGCTGGGACTCCAGCAGCACAAGAAGGGGTGCTTTGGGTGGCAATGGAAGTCTGGAGGCAGGAATTCTCAGGGAGGGAAGGCTCAGTGAAATCCCAGCAGCACAAGGGGTGCTTCGGGTGGCAACGGAAGTCTGGAGGCAGAGATTCCCAGCGAGGAAAGGCTCAGGGAAATCCCAGCAGCACAAGAAGGGGTGCTTTGGGTGGCAATGGAAGTCTGGAGGCAGAGATTCCCAGCGAGGAAAGGCTCAGGGAAATCCCAGCAGCACAAGAAGGGGCGCTTCGCGTGGCAATGGAAGTCTGGAGGCAGGGATTCCCAGCAAGAGAATGCTCAGAGGAATCCCAGCAGCACAAGAAGGGGCGCTTCACGTGGCAACGGAAGTCTGGAGGCAGGGATTCCCAGCGAGGAAAGGCTCAGAGGAATCCCAGCAGCACAAGAAGGGACGCTTCACGTGGCAACGGAAGTCTGGAGGCAAGGATTCCTAGCGAGGGAAGGCTCAGGGGAATCCCAGCAGCACAAGAACGGGCGCTTCAGGTGGCAATGGAAGTCTGGAAGTAGGGATTCCCAGCAGCGCAAAGCAAAAATTGTGACTTTTGGGATGGGTCTGCATGCATTATTTGCTTTTACAATCATTCCTATGGGGAAAATTGTTTCTACTTACGAACTTTTCTACTTACGAACCTGGTCACGGAACAAATTAAGTTTCTAACTAGAGGTACCACTGTATATATATAAATTGTATTGCAGAAGCATCTGATATAAATTTGATGTTGCTGCCTTGTTTTGTTTTTGAAAATGTAGTTGAATATTCATCAGTCATATATCATTATGAATATACCTCAAAGTTAACCAGAGAACTTAATACATTATATCCTCCTCTCTCACAAGAGTACCCTATTTTCCCCAGAATAAAACCTCCCCTGATAATAAACCCAATCGGGCTTTTGCGTGCATGGCAATAAGTCCAAGTGCTTATTTCAGGGTTCAAAAAAATATAAGACAGGGTCTTATTTTTTGGGAAACATGGTAAGGAACTCTTATCTGGGGAACAAATATGTCTTAATGTCATATTTAGCTGTGTCAAAACATACAAATAACTGGAACTGTTCATCCACATCTGGAGAAGACACTGCTCAGGTGTCAGGAAATCACCACAAAAGAATTCAGTAGCTTCCCTTTGGGGAAAGGAAGAAATGGGCCATAATGTTTGAGACTTGGGAGGCCATATGGCTACAAAGATTGACTTTAAAATCCAGCATCAACCTGTGGAAGATGGTGCCCTTAAATGCACAGGCTCCAAAGGTGTTGTTGATGTTTAGCTAGAATACCAAGCAAAGGATTCACATAACCTGCCAGCTATGGTTTACTTAATAAAAGTTTACTGAATTAATGGGTGTGGGAGAATGCATCAATCTTGACTCCAAAACTACAGAAGGCAATACATTCTTTCCTGGCTGAATAAAATAAAAATGATTTGAGAAGTTTAAAAGTTGGTTCAAGAATTCAAAGAAACACAGCAAGTCAGTCGGCGAAGTAAGAGAAAATTCCTTTTCAATTCTATTGTCCTTTTGCTTGCACAAATTGAGTTCTAGGAAAAGAAAATCTGATTTAAAAGGGAAAAGTCGTCACAGAGCTTTGCGATACTGAATAAGGAGAAACAGAAACTTCTGAAATGATAAATGGATGACTGTATTGAAAGTCACTGTCTGTGCTTAGCGTTCACTTGTTGTTTTTTCTTACGTTATACCTCTGACAAATCTTTGCAGCTAATTCTTTCCAGGTGCCTGTGAAAGGGAACAGACCTGCGTGCTGCATCAGTAAGCTACACCAGTGTAGGATAGGATGAATTCTCAGAATCTCCGACAGGTAATTTGGGTTTGCACCAGAAAAGAAAATTGGATTTGTTCTCACAACTGTACTCTATCCCCTTTTCAGTATTAAGCTAAACAAAGCCCACTGGATAACATAATAAAACGTGAAGAGGTGGCTCGGGTATGTCAAAATATATTGAATGCAGTGAGAATGGGCCATTTGAGAAGTGAATAAAGACACAGAGGCAAGAACACAGAAATTAATACTCAGTGAATATGGACTGAATACAAAAATGAGTGATCGATAGGAACGAAGTGTGGAATCTGGTGTGTTCATTCTGGGATAATGAATTAGGATTGAATTGCAACACCAGTATTAGTGAATGGGTGAAGAAATAGACCATGGGAGGTGTAACTTAATTCATAGAAAACAGAATATCAGAGTTGGAAAGCATCTTGGAGGTCTTCTAGTCCAACCCCCTTCTCAAGCAGGAGATCCTTTATCATACTGAAGAAATGACTGTCCCATCTCTTCTTAAAAAACTCTGGTGAGAGAGCCCCTATAACTGCTGAAGACAAGCTGTTCCTGTTGCACTATCAGGAATTTTTTCCTTAGTTCTAGGTTGGTTCTTTCCTTGATTAGTTTCCACCCATGCCTTCTCCTGCTGCCTTTAAGTGCTTTGGAGAATAGGTTGATCCCCTCTTCTCTGTGACAATCCCTCAAACATTGGAAGACTACTATCATGTCACCCCCAGTCCTTCTCATTAGACAGACATATCCAGCTTCTGCAACCATTCATGGTATGCTTTAGCCTCCAGCCCCCTAATCATCTTTCTTGCTCTTCCTTCAATTGTTTCTAGAGTCCCAACACCTTTTTTGTATTGTAGTGACCAAAACTGCATTCAGTTTTCCAGCTGTGGTCTTGCAAAGCAGTACTAACACTTCACATGATCTTGATGCTATCCCTCTGTTGATGCAGCCTAGAACAGTGTTGGCTTTTTTGGCAACTGCAGTACATAGATGGATCATATTTAAGTGGTTGTCCACTAGGACTCCTAGATCCCCTGTCACAGTTGCTACTTTTTGAGCCACATAGCATCTAAATTTATACTTGTGCAGAAGTGGGATATACCATGGGTTTTGAAAAACCATGGTATAGCCTTTCCGCGAAATTCGGACCTGCAAAATAGGCGTTGATTGCTTACCTGAACGCCTCTTCTCGTACGGTGAGCGGGTACAGCAGTCACATGGGTTGCTCATGTCCAATCCGGTGGAACTGAGCCTAGTGTTAAAAAAGCTTGCTGGATCCGCCCCTTCCCAGAATTCGCGAATCCGTAGACTAGGCTCAGATGTGAAGCTCTTTAGTGTTCAACTCTCATTGTTAGAGGAAAGAAAGGTTATAGAAGGTATAGAAGACACATACAAGGGCGGGAAGCGACTGCTGTACCCGCTCACCGTACGAGAAGAGGCGTTCAGGTAAGCAATCAACGCCTATTCTCCGTACTGAAGGAGCGGGTCCAGCAGTCACATGGGACATACCCAATAGATAGGTCCCTAGGGTGGGATTAGATTGCTATCGTGAGAGATAACGGATTGGAGTACCCTTCTGCCGAAGGCAGCGTCCGCTGAGGTGTAAGAATCAATCTTGTAGTGCCTGATGAAGGAATTTGGCGAAGCCCAAGTGGCTGCTTTGCAGACCTCCTCCAACGGAGCTTGAGTCGCCCAAGCGGCCGAAGTGGCCGCGCTCCTGGTGGAATGCGCTGTGATGTTCTTTGGAACTGAGAGGGAAGCCGACTCGTAGGCCTTAGAGATAGTCCCTCTGATCCAACGGCCTATCACTGTTGAAGACACTTTGGCACCCATGACTCTGGGGTGATAGGCTACAAAAAGTGCTTCCGACCTCCGAAAGGGTCCTGTGCATTGGATATAGATCCTCAGCGCCCTAGTGAGGTCCAGGGTGTGCCATCTAATTGCCAGAGGATGGTCCCGTTGGAGACAGAAGGAAGGTAAGACAATATCTTGGGTTCTGTGGAACATGGAACTGACCTTAGGTAAGAAGGTGGGGTCCAGTCGTAAGACCACCTTGTCCTGATGGAATTGGCAGAGGTCCTGCCTGATTGAGAGGGCTGCCAACTCCGAGATGCGTCGGGCAGAGGTAATTGCCACCAGGAATGCTACCTTGAAGGATAGGTACCTGAGGGACGCAGATTTTAGGGGTTCGTAGGGTGCCTGCGTGAGGGAATGGAGAACCCGTGGCAAATCCCAGGAAGGATATCTGTGGACCTTGGAAGGTCTGAGGTTGGCTATACCTTTGAGGAATTCCTGAACTTCTGGGAAGGAACGGAGAGGCTGTCTGCGAGGCCCTGCTAGGACAGAGGAAATGGCCGCCAGATGACGACGGAGAGTACTGGTGGAAAGGCCTTGATGGAAACCTTGCATAAGGAAGGATATGATCCTGTGTATGGGAATGCACAGGGGAGAAAGACCTTCCTGTAGACACCACTGGTGAAACTTGGACCATGTATGGTCGTAAATTCGATTGGTCGAACCTCTTCTGGCCTTTAAGATGACCTCCACTGTGTCGGGGTCGTGTCCACGCAGTTCTAAGTCTCTCCTGATAACAGCCAGGCGGTGAGGTGGAACCACTCTGGGTCTAGATGGAATGAGGCCCCCTGCCGTAGCATATCCCCCGAAATTGGGAGTCGCCAGGGGTCCTGAACGGACAGCTGTTGGAGGTCCGCGAACCAGGGCCGGCGGGGCCAGTGAGGGGCGATTAGGATTACTCGGGCCCTCTGGATGAGGACCTTGTGAATCACGTCCGGTAGAATTGGAATTGGAGGGAATGCGTACAGGAGTCCTGGGGGCCAGGGGCTCCTGAGGGCATTGGTTGCTTCTGCTCCCGGGGATGGAAACCTGGAGAAGAATCGAGGGAGTTGGGCATTCGCTTCGGTCGCAAAAAGATCCAGCACTGGGAGGCCGAATCTGAGGCTGATCTGATGGAACAGGTCCTGGTGGAGATTCCACTCTCCTGGGTCTATCGTTGCTCGAGAAAGCCAATCCGCCTGGACGTTGAGGCTCCCCGAGATGTGATCGGCTAGGAGCGACTGAAGATGTTTTTCCGCCCAAAGGCCTAACTTGAGGGCCTCTCTCATGAGAGCTTTGGATCTCGTGCCTCCCTGTCTGCAGATGTGGCTTTTTGTGGCTATGTTGTCGGTGAGAATGAGAACATGCCGGTTGGGGATGCGAGGCTTGAACTGTTTTAGAGCCAGGGATACGGCTCTTAATTCTAGCCAATTGATTGGCCTGGAAGCTTCCTCCGGTGACCACGTGCCCTGGGCTATCATCCCCTGGGCATGGGCGCCCCATCCTGATAGGCTGGCATCTGTGGTGATGACGAATTGGTCCGGGCACCTGAAAGGAGATCCTTTGTCCATGGCCGGAGACATCCACCACCTGAGAGATCTGCGAACCATCGATGGAATGGCAATGCGACGACTTGAGTTGCTGAGCCCCGATCTCTGAAAGGGTAATAGAAGCCACTGTAGTTCCCTGGCGTGGAGACGAGCCCAGGGAATGATGCCTATGCACGACACCATTTTACCCAAAAGGGAGGACAAGGTGACTATGGAGACTGATTGCAGGGGTAAAATGCGAGAAATCAACTCCCCTATATTATGTTTCCTCTCAGCGGAGAGGAAAACTTGGGAGGATTCTGAATTGATGATAGATCCCAGGTGCAATATGGAAGTAGAAGGCTGAAGGTGGCTTTTGTCAAAATTAATGGAGAAGCCATGGGCCTGTAAAACTGACATGGTGACAGAAAGGTTTACCCTTACTTCCTCTAGGGAATTTCCATGAACTAAAATGTCATCTAAATAACATAAAATGTGGATGGGCTTGGCCCGGATATAGGCCGCCAAGGACCCTAAAAGCTTTGTGAAGACTCTAGGGGCCGAGGAGAGACCAAATGGCATAGCCCTATACTGAAAATGTCTGCCCTGGAAGGAGAAGCGTAAGAATTTTCTGTGGCATTTGGCAATGGGGATATGGAGGTAGGCCTCAGTGAGGTCTAAGGAAGCCATGAAGTCCCCCGGATGAATAGCGGCTAAGATAGATGACAAGGAATGCATCTTAAACTTTCTATATTTGATGAATAAATTCAGCCTTTTGAGGTCCAAAATAGCTCTCCAACCTCCGGAGGTCTTAGGGACCATAAAGAGGATGGAGTAAAAACCCCCGCCTCTCTGACCGGAGGGGACCGGCTGGATGGCTCTAATGGATAACAAATGGGAGATGGCTTCCTCCATTCGGCTACGAGCTGAGGAAGTTCTGGGAGAGGGGCAGGAAATAAAACGTTTAGGGGGAGAAGAAATGAACTCTAAAAGAAGACCTTTTTGTACTGTATCAATGACCCAGGGGTCCTTGGAAGATTGGCGCCAGCTAGAGGAGAAGTAAGCCAGGCGCCCCCCTATGGGGACCGAAGGGGAATTACCATCTAGGCTTTTTAGAAGCTCTGTTAGAGGACGCTCCTCTCTGGAAGCGGTATCCTTTGCCCATGGAGTTCCTACCTTGGGAACGAAAACGAGGGGAGTACTGACCTGGATTCCTCTGGTAAGTGGGCGCCTGATCTTGTTGGCGCCCCGGACGACGAAAGGACTGCGTTTTGGAGGTCTTTTTGGTAGTCGGGCCCAATACTTTTTTCTTGTCCGTGGTTTCAGTTAGGAGTGGATCTAGGAGATCTCCAAATAAGAGATCGCGTTTTAATGGACCTAAAGCTAACTGCCACTTCTGACGTACTCCTGCCTGCCAGGGGCGAAGCCATAGGAGTCTTCTGGCCGTTGTGGAGGCCGCAATGGACTTGGCTGCGAATCTGGTGGATTGCAGTGTGGCATCAGCCACGTATTGGGCGGCCGCAAATACCTTGTTGAAGTCCTGTTGACCTCTAAAATCATCGGGAGGAATATGTTGTTGAAGTTGACGAAGCCATAGGAGCATGGCTCTAGAAAAAAAGGAAGCAGATGCGGAGCTTTTGATAGCCCAGGAATCTGCGGTGAACCCTCTCTTGAGCATCTGCTCAACCCGCTTGTCCTCTGGACGGAGAACCTCTTCTGCTTCGCCTGGAACTGCCGCCGCAGAGTGTAAGGTTTTGACCGGTTCATCAGGTTTAGGACAGGATAAGAGAGCTTCATAAGAAGGGGATAATTTATACAATCTTTTGTCTTTGGTGGTGGGGTTAAGCCCCGATGCTGGAAACTCCCACTGCTTAAGCAAAGCATCTTTAAACAATTTTGGCATAGGGATTACCTCGTTATCCTCCTGTTCCTCTGTGAAGTAGGGTAAGTTCTCCTCCGGAGGGTCAGGGGATGTAGTGGCCTGCTTCTCTTGTGCCGCTAGCCCTGTGGAAACTCTAGCCTTGAGAAGGAGAGATTTGAACAATTGAGAGGGAAAAATAGTAACTGGAGAAGGAACCTTGATTTGGGATTCCTCATCGTCCGAGAGGCCTTGACATGGATCCTCATCCTCTTCCATATCCTGATCATATTCATCCTGAGAAGAATCTGATTCTTCCTGAATAGGAGCTCTGACAGCTGGAGGAGAATTCAGGGGACGGGGGGGACGAGGAGGAGGAAGAGGTAAGGAGGGCACATTGATGGCAGAGAGCTTGGCATCAATGGCCTTGGACAACACAGAGAAAATAGATTGGAACTCTGGAGGGAGACTAGAAATATCAGCAGGAGTGGCAGAAGAATCTCTGATGGCCTGAGAGGTTCCTGGCTGGGAAGAATCTTCAACGATATCTGGTTCCTCTGGACCTAAGCCCCATAGGTTAGGTTGGGGTCTGTCTAGGTTTGGCTCATCCAGAGATAACACAGTGACACCAGAGAGAGGCAGGTTAGGAGCCTCTGGGGGGTCAAGACTGCTGAGCACTTGGGCCTGCACTTTCAAGCGTTTTGCAGATTTATCATGGATTTTTTGTAGGGCTTGGTCCCTTCTCTTCTCAGCCTTGGTGGTTCTGGTCAAGGGGCGGGCTATTGAAGAAGAGGGGGCCGAGGCCTGGGGGATACTGGTTATCTCATCACCTGTAGGCCTGGCCTCTCTGGGACCCTGAGTGGTGCCTCTCTTGGGAAAGGAAGCCATAGTCTGACAATCTACAGAAGACAAGGCTTGAGCCAAAAGAATCTGATTTTTAGGGGGGAGAAGAATTCCAAGCTTTCCCAAGAGGAGTGGGATCCTGCTCCTAGGCCTCGGAGCTGCTGCGACTTGAGAGCAATCTGGGCAAACCCAGAGTTCGTGTCCCCAAATACAGCGTGGCCAGCCTCCCTAAACTTCAATTAAAGTAACCAAGGCACCCTGGTTGGAGGTCTGGCCGGTGGAGAATTAAGCCTGAGCGTCTCAAAGCCCACTCCAGGATCCAAGCGGCGGACTGAAGCACCAACGGCCGGCAGGAGGCCAACACGAGGTACTAAATTACAGGGCGCGAAGGCCTTCGCGCCAAAAACGAAACCGCTCCGTAAAAGTTTTAAAGGAAACGGTCGACTAAGTCCAGGAGACTGAGAGGGAAGCGTCTCACACCGCGGGAGGTAAAGCCCCTTAAAATAAATATAAATAAATAAATAGACTTGCCTAATGACCTCCAGGCCGAAGGATTGCAAAATAACCCAAAACGGCAGCAGGAATAGCCAGAGAAGCCGCGGGAGGCTAAACCGCTACTTCTCCCCTGAGAGAAAAGCCGAGCCGCAAATGGCTGGTGCTAATTAGGCAAGTCCCGAAATTCAATAGAAGGATTTCTTACTGTTTTTGGAAGGATAGAACGAAGGGAAGGTGTTAGTGATGAACGAGCTATTCACAAACGTTCCGCTGGATGAGAGAATTGAGCGAATTCTGGGAAGGGGCGGATCCAGCAAGCTTTTTTAACACTAGGCTCAGTTCCACCGGATTGGACATGAGCAACCCATGTGACTGCTGGACCCGCTCCTTCAGTACGGAGAAGTCAAGAGACCATGGGAGCCTAGAAGCAACAGTAGATGATGTTATGGCTTAGCATGGAAAGGATTCTGTATTCACTAGGCCAGTGATGGCAAACTAGCCCCCCTACTCATAACTCAATGCCTGGGGAGGGCAAAAACAGTTTCCCTCACCCCTGGAGGCTGGGAATGGACTGTTTCCCAACTTCTGGTGGGCCCAGTAGGATTGTGTTTTGCCCTCCCCAGGCTCCAAAGGCTTCCCTGGAGCCAGAGGAGGGTAAAAACGCCCTTGCCCATCTCCCCAGAGGCTCTCTGGAAGCCAAAAACACACTCCCAGAGCCTCTGTGCAAGCCAAAAACCAGCTGGCCAGGACACACATGCATGTTGGAGCTGAGCTAGGGCAACAGCTTGCGTGCCAGCAGATATGGCTCTGTGTGCCACTTGTGGCATCCGTGCCATAGGTTCGCCAACACTGCACTAGGCCCTTGTATAAACAGGGCTTCTTGGGAAATTGGCAGTAGCAGAAAGAGGCAGGAAGAGGCCAAATGTAACATATGACTTAGGCCACTGGGCATTCAAATCTATAATCGTGTGCAATGTTCCCTCTAATTTTTTTTCGGGGTGGGGGGAAAAGTATAGTGTCTGAGCGGCAATAAATAAATAAGTAAGTAAGTAAGTAAGTAAGTAAGTAAGTAAGTAAGTAAGTAAGTAGATAGATAGATAAATAAATAAATACCTTCTTTTTTATTAAAATAAATTAATAATAAAACTAAACAAAACTCTATTACTATTAAAACTAAAACAACCAGCAAATCCAAAAACATAACTATTAATAAAAACAGGTGAGGGCTGGGTTTTTTTTCTATGTCATTATTTAAGTGCTTTTACCATATGCTTTAAATCAAGAGTCACTTCTCTCTCTGTTTCTCTCTCTTTCCTGTCATACTCTACCTGAAACATTTTCTCATTCCTCTTTTTTCTCCCCTTTTTTCTATCATTTCTCTCTCCCTCTCTCTTCCTTCCACTCCTCTCTCTCTCTTGCTTTCTTCCTCTCTCTCTCTCACGCTCTTCCTTCCTCTCTCCTCTCTCTTTCTTTCTTGCTCTCTCTCTCTCTCTTCCTTCCTATCTTCTCTCTCTCTCTTTCTCTGTCTCTCCCTTCCTTTCTTTCCTTCTCTCTTCCTTCCACTTTTTTCTCTTTCTCTCCCATCTTTTCCTTCCATCCCCTCTTTCCCTCCCTCTCCCTCTCTTTCTCCATCTCTCCCTTTATATTTATCTCTTCCTTCCTTCCTCTCTTCCTCCCTTTCTCTCTCCCTCTTGTTCACTTTTCTCTCCCTTCCTTCCCTCCCTCCTTCTTTCCTCTCCTCTTTCCCTCCCTCTCTTTCCCTTCTTTCTCTCCACGTCTCCGGTGGGCAGCCAGCTTTGCTGAATGGCACAAGGCTCAAGCCAGCTGCCCGGGAAAGCCAGGAAGGTCCTCCTGCCCCCCCCCAGCCAAAAACACAACGGAGGTCTGCTTTAGCCTCCCGTTGCTCCACGCCGCTTAGCCCTGCCTGTCTCCGTTGTGTTTTCGGGGGGGAGCGGCAGGAAAGCCCTGTGCCAGCCAGGAAAGCCGGCTTTCTGGCAAAGCAGTGCCCTTTTCAAATGCGCTGCTTTCCTGCAACTCTTTCCTGGGCAGGGGAAGGAGGAGGCCACTCCCCCCCACGAAAGAGGTGCAGGAAAGCAGTGTGTTTAAAAGGGGTGCTGCTTTCCTGGAAAGCTGGCTTTCCTGGAAAGCTGGCTTTCCTGGCCGGCACAGGGCTTTCCCGTCGCTCCCCCCCAAAAACACAACGGAGACAGGCAGGGCGAAGCAGCATCAGGAGGCTCAAGCAGGCAGCCTCCGCGCTTTTCTTTCGGCAGAAGAGGAGGAGAGGGGGCGGATCGGGTGGGCGGGGGCAGCGCCGAGAGGCCAGGGGCACGAGGGGGCCGGAGGCATGGTGGGGAGGCAGGGGCAGCCGCACCCGTGGAAAAGGGTGTGCGGGGGGGTATTTTGGGGCACGCGCATGCTCACGCGCTCAGCTTACGGGGAACGGTGATCGTGTGGTACCATTTCTAGCAGCTTATGGAGCCTACTTTCATCTCCCCACCCGATATTACATAGATTCTTTTCTAGGGACAAAACAATAATTGCCAGTACATACTAGAACAAAATCTTTTCTCTGAACATTTCCCCTTTTGTGCAAAAAAAGGAGAAATGGAGGGAAACGAAGGAGCTTTCAAACAAACTCCCTACACCCTCATTCTCTAGAAAAGGACAGTTTGGCTACAAGCATGCCTTTTAATCAAGAACTAGGCTTCAGTTCAACTCTGCCAAGAACTGCCAAGTGGTTGCTCTTTATTGGCAAGGTGGCATAAGGATTTATCAATAATTTGCCTTCTAGGAAGGAAATTGTCATTCAAGAGAAGGGATAGATTTACATTCCAGAAAAAAAGGTTGAAAAAAGAGCAGTGACTTGACACCTTGCACTTTTGTCAAGTGACACAACTGTTTTCAGCTTCACGTTTCTGGCTGATAGCAGACAAGGTTGGCAAACGACAACAAGAGACTGTGAACCTACTTACATAGATTTTCCTATAGTCTCATGGGAATTAATAGATTACGAGATTTGTGCCACTTCCTCATAAGCAGTCATTGCCCATCAAGCTGCTACCCTCAGTGGTTCGCTGTGGGTGAAGTGTATCTGGAATTGTTGAGTAGTGGGAATAATGACAGGAGACAGATTTCAAAAGGAACTTCTTTACTTGGCAACTTCTCTGTACAACCAGCAACTTGCAGTCTGACAGCTAGCCCTTTTATAGGGAGCTGTCGGATGCATCAACCAATGGTGTTTGAGTATTTTCCCACTCAAATGCTGGACTTGAGTGAAACCATGTAGGTAGCTGATACCTAACGGGGGGACATCCAAAATCTCTTCAGAGATTAAAGTCATTGCCTGTAATGGGGCAATAGAATCCCCTTGGACCATAGAAATCATTGCTTTTTCCTTACAAAATATGATTATACAGACTGTACGAAAGGTACTAGTGAAATGGGAAAATAATTTAATGATTAAGCATTCACTTTCTCTATTATAAACAGAAACTGAGAAAACTCTGTATACTTATTATCAGTCAATATGGATAACACAAGCCAAGATTAATATCTAAGATCCAGAGGAAATAATATTCAAACTGATTCAAAAGTCTATTAAAAATGGACTACACACTATAATGGGGTTATGTAAATATATACAGCCCTTCCCTCCCTCCCTCCCTCCTTCCTTCCTTCCTATCTGAAATAGGAAGGAAGGAAGGAAGGAAGGAAGGAAGGAAGGAAGGAAGGAAGGAAGGAAGCTCTCTATAGTTTCAGCTTTATAGTTACAAGAGTTTCATGATAATTTGAAAACTTTTCCAGCATCTATTTAAAAGCAAAAAGAGCAGGGAAGAAAAAAAAGATAGCACAGCAGGCTCCAAATACTTCAGAAAAAGAAACTTGTACAGAAAAGTTGCAAAAGGTGTACTAATCTAAAAATAAACTTTCAAAAACGGATTTAGAAGTATATTTTTATTAAAGATCAATGAACCCACCATTGTGCTTTCCTTCAAAGTAGGAAAGATTACCTGGCAATCTCAAAAACATGATACTGAATGCCAGAACTATATAATATGTTGGAACTATAACTCCCCTGAGGGCTGATTTCTGAATGATGTTAGACCTCACATTTGGGGGCCACAATGCTAAGCTAGCCTCAGAAATTGTGAATGGGAATTATTAGTTGAGTAAATACAATTATATAAAGAATGCCACTTTTTCTTATAGCAACTTCCTGTCCACTGAAGTGAAAACAAAAAACAAAAATAAATTCTGGGAGATTTTGTGATGGCTCCCTGACTGTGTAGGCCTTTTTAAAGTTATTTTGAATTGTGACTCTTTTTATATGTATTTATTGTTCACCTAGAATCACTTATTGTGAGATGGGCACCTGAATATATAAAACAGATGCTTAAATAGATGAGACCTTCTAGCGCATTGATACTGCCATACGTTATTGACTTTTAACATTGCAGGTATTGCTTTTCATTCAACCCTTGAAGGTGATATTATGAAAGTGAAGTAGACCCAGAGGCAGGGTTCAAACAAAATCGGTACTTTTATTTCGCTCAGAGAACAAGTGACAGCTCAGCAAGGCAAGTGACAATTCAGCTAGTACCGACTGACTCTGCTTGGAGAAACCGCTTCTTTTATACATTTGCGGCTCCCGCCAAAGCAAGAGCCAGCCGCGTCTGAGCCAATCAGGAGCGACTTCCTGCTTCAGCTCAGACAGCGCTGGTAGACGGAACAAACTATTTACAGGGAATACAAGGTAGCCATTTCAAGATACAACAGAAAGGAATATAATTTAGCATTACAAAATATTTTAAATTCCCAATCTGCATCCAATAATATGAAATAATGCCTACAAAATAAGGGTAAAACTTTAAAAGCTTCTAAAGTTAAAGTCCAAAGCATCGAAAGTCATTGTCTTTATCCATATCTTGCTGTACCTACAAAATCATCATACAACAAAACTGCTCCCTTTAATAAATACACAATAAATACACATTTAATATGTGCAAAAATGTTCAGTGTATTTACATGTATGTGTACTGTAAAATAATATCCAGAAAATATGTAAAAAGAATTTGCAGAATTAAAAAACTGCCAGGATTTTTAGTACTATTAGTATTTAGTACTATTTACTACTATTAGTATTTAGTACTATTTTAGATTTCATATGTTTAGAACTTCATATGTTTAACGTAGGAAGGATATTTCAAGAGCAGGTCATTGGAAAGAGGCTGAAATGAGAAAAGCTTTCCTAATTTTATGTTCTTGAAATCTAGAATTTCTCACAGATGACTTTCTAGAGCTGCTCCCAAGTTTCCATACAGCTCTATAATTCATATTGCTAATACTACACAGAATTGCAGAAATTCATTCCTGTTCAAATAATTGTCTGGCCAACTAAATGACACACACACTAAAAACCAATCAATAATCGTCTTTAAAGCACCATTATTTTGCAATCCTTCCAAATACAAGGAAATGTCAATATATTTTGTACTAAAGCATATTTCCTCTTCCTTCTAACCTATGAAAAGAGTTTTGAGCATTTTAAATATAAGCAATGTAGAAAAAATGTTTAATATATTTCAAAAGGTTAAAATGGTCTCCATGTTTCCACCTCTCTCCATATTTCAACACTCAAAATATTCATATGCAGAAAAAATATCATTAAAAAACCCCTGAATATAATTCTAAGGAAATAAAAGTGCTCTATTTCAGAAAAAGATGGTGTTCTTATTACAAGAATGCTATAATCTGTGTGCTCTTCTCAAATCAGGGCATTTACTAATGCTAAATAAATACTATTATTTTAATTTGACCTGAAGCAATACTCTCTATTTTTTTAACTTTTCCCCCCAAATTAAAATATCCAAACACCAGGTTCTCTTTCAAATATCTACACCCAACACTTCCATGAAAATATGGACCATGTTAATTAAGAGCACATGTTTTTGGGATGCCCTCAGATGGCACTGCATGAGAGACTGGAAGTCCTTTAATCCTGTTTGTGTGCAAAAAGCCACAGTGAGCTATTGAGCCATTTCCTCCCTAGCAACAGCAGCAGCAGCACAATTTCACAAATTAGATGTCTGCGAAGCCCCTCAGCATTATTTTGACCATCTTAATCAAATGGAAGAGAATGTGTAAATAAATGACCATGTAGTGACGTAAAATAAAGATCATTTTTAGCAACAAAAATGAGTATGATATTATATGGTAACCTAATGTCAACCCTCATGCTGTCCAAATATTTAATAATCATCTTACACACTTCTAGCTGTCTTGCAGACTGAGCGTTAACATATAAAACAAGCACCTTGCTATTAAATTAGCATGCTTTTTAAGATACCTTCTTTTTCAGTGTAAGGCAACACACTCGATATCTTCACAGAAAAAGCTTCGGGCTTGTTTCTGCATAATTTCACCAGCAACAGTTGGGTTAAGCCAAGTATGAATTTGGCCTTTTCAGTAAAGTGTAATTTTCTCCATGGTTAGTTATTAAATGACATCAAGAGAGATGGGTTGCTGCTTGGCATGTGCCGTAGAGGTCATTCTTTTCTCCTTTGGAAATAGAACAGAAATGAAATCTAGCATCTTCATTGTGCTAGCCCATTCACCACACTGTGAACTAAAAATGAGAACACAAGTCACATTCTAGGTTTAAGAATGTTTCCTCACAGCCATGCTAATGTGCTCTCTTCTCAGCCGTACGTTGGGAGGACAGAATACTGACATAAAATGTGCTGCTTCTTCAGCTCATCTTTAACACCTCTGAGCAATATCGCTGGGCAGCAATGCTCTCCCCACACAATGTAGCGTGCAGTAGTTTCCAAGCAGCAATTGGCGGATGCCTTGTTGCCCTTTCTCCTAGTAGCAGGAAATGGACTTCATTGTTCTCCTGAACATGTGGTAGAACAAAATTGGGAATTCAAAGCCTTAATTTGTTGCTGTTTATTTATTTAGACTTAATTTATTTTCAGATTGCTTCTTTGGCAGGTTGACCGATTGCTCAGGGAAGCGACATTCATGGGCAAAAATTTCACAAGTATTGTAGAAATGGTGCACAAGTACAAAATTACCTGCAGTAATAAAGCTCAGAATCGCTTGAACTGTGAAATGGGCAACAAATAAAATTTGACAAACAAACAAATAAGATGGGTAAAATTTTTAGGTGACAGCATTTATGGAATCTATGATACCTACAGTATGCAAAACAACACCCACCCAATTCTTCCTGAGTGATCAGAAGAGATGGTCCGAAATACAAAGCAAATACAGGTGGTCCTTGACTTGCAACAGTTCATTTAGTAACCGTTCAAAGTTAAAACAGCACTGGGGAAAAAAGTGACTTATGACCGCTTTTCACACTTACTGTTTTTGTGAGCCACCCAAAATCTTCAGAGAGGGGCTGCATACAAATCTTTTTTAAAAAATATTTTTATTGATTTTTTTACAATATAAACACCCACACAACATAAAACAAGTGCTTTGTGAATTGTGCCTACCACCATACCCCACCACCAAATCGGGAGTGTTTTTTGTATAAACCATTTTAACCCAAGAGCAAATTTACATATTATAAAGTGATTCCAATTTGTTTCTTGTAGCTTGGCCTCGGATTCTACTCGCCATATATCGTCTTACCTTGTCCCATCGTCCCATCAGTTGTCGCAAATCAGTTTCATTAACCCAATTCATCCTTTTATCCTTTATCCTTATTTATTTATTTATTTATTGATTGATTGATTGATTGATTCATTCATTCATTCATTCATTCATTCATTTATTGGATTTGTATGCCGCCCCTCTCTGTAGACTCGGGGCGGCTAACAACAGTAATTAAAAACATCATGCAAACATCATCTCAAATTGAATGTGATCCACCATGTACCGGGCGGCATACAAATTTAATAAATAATAATAATAATAATAATAATAATAATTATTATTATTATTATTATTATTATTATTACAACAACCATTGCAGCATCCCCATGGTCATGTGATCAAAATTCAGAGGCTTGGCCACTGACTCATGTTTATGATGGTTGTAATGTCTCAGGGTCATGTGATCATCTTTTGTGACCTTCTGACCAGCAAAAGCAATAGGGAAGGCAGATTCACTTAACAACCATGTTAATAACTACGATTCACTTAATCACTGAGACAGGAAAAGTCATAGAGGGGGGCAAAATTCACTTAACAAACGCTTCACTTAGCAACATAAACTTTTAGCTCAACTGGTCAAAAGTCAAGGATTACCTGTAAATCCAATTCAAAAGCTTTCAGTGCTATTGTGCCTTGGAATCTTTCTTTCCTTTCTCTCTCCTGAAGCCAATGTCCTCTACAAATAATTTTTTGTAAAACAAAATTCCAACGCACACACATGCACCATTCCATGTTATGCATGGATACATGTCTCTCACATTCTCTACCTACTTTACAATCTCACAGGCACACATTCATAATGTAGACCCACATCAAACAGCAAGGTTCTTGAGGACAGGTCTATTCATCTCCTGAGAGTTTGATATTCTAGTACAGGGGTTCCCAAACAGGGGTGCTCACATCCCCTGGGAGTGAGAGATGATATTCTAGGGGGTGCAAAAACTTGGGTTTAGAAGTTTCAAGATTATAGTGTGTACTATAAGTGCATATAATTATTTACTTTTGTAAGGGGTGCAAGAATACATCAGAAGAGTTCTAGGGCTTCTAGGGGTACATAGAAGAGAATAGGCGTTGATTGCTTACCTGAACGCCTCTTCTCGTACGGTGAGCGGGTACAGCAGTCACATGGGTTGCTCATGTCCAATCCGGTGGAACTGAGCCTAGTATTAAAAAAGCTTGCCGGATCCGCCCCTTCCCCAGAATTCGCGAATCCATAGACTAGGCTCAGCTGTGAAGCTCTGTAGTGTTCAACTCTCATTGTTAGAGGAAGAAAGATATAGAAAGGTAAAGAAGACACATACAAGGGCGGGAAGTGACTGCTGTACCTGCTCACCGTACGAGAAGAGGCGTTCAGGTAAGCAATCAACGCCTATTCTCCGTACTGAAGGAGCGGGTCCAGCAGTCACATGGGACATACCCAATAGATGGTCCCTAGGGTGGGATTAGATTGCTATCGTGTGAGATAACGGATTGGAGTACCCTTCTGCCGAAGGCAGCGTCCGCTGAAGCGTAAGAATCAATCTTGTAGTGCCTGATGAAGGAATTTGGCGAGGCCCAAGTGGCTGCTTTGCAGACCTCCTCCAACGGGGCTTGAGTCGCCCAAGCGGCCGAGGTGGCTGCGCTCCTGGTGGAATGCGCTGTGATGTTCCTTGGAACTGAGAGGGAGGCCGACTCATAGGCCTTAGATATAGTCCCTCTGATCCAACGGCCTATTACTGTTGAAGACACTTTGGCACCCATGACTCTGGGGTGATAGGCTATAAAAAGTGCTTCTGACCTCCGAAAGGGTCCTGTGCGTTGGATATAGATTCTCAGCGCTCTGATGAGATCCAGGGTGTGCCATCTAATTGCCAAGGGATGGTCTCGTTGGAGGCAGAAGGAAGGTAGGACAATATCTTGAGATCTGTGGAACATGGAACTGACCTTGGGTAAGAAGGTGGGGTCCAGTCGCAAGACTACCTTGTCCTGATGAAATTGACAAAGGTCCTGCCTGATTGAGAGGGCAGCCAGCTCCGAAATGCGTCGGGCAGAGGTAATAGCCACCAGGAATGCTACCTTAAAGGATAGGTACCTGAGGGACGCCGATTTTAGGGGTTCGTATGGTGCCTGCGTGAGGGAATGGAGAACCCGTGGCAAATCCCAGGATGGATACCTGTGGACCTTGGAAGGTCTGAGGTTGGCTATGCCCTTGAGGAATTCCTGAACTTCAGGGAAGGATCGGAGAGGCTGTCTGCGGGGACCCCCTAGGACAGATGAAATGGCTGCCAGATGACGCCGGAGGGTGCTGGTGGAAAGTCCTTTATGGAAGCCTTGCATAAGGAAGGAAATAATTCTGTGTATGGGGATGCACAGAGGGGAGAGACCTTCCTGTAGACACCACTGGTGAAACTTGGACCACGTGTGGTCGTAGATTCGATTGGTCGAACCCCTTCTGGCCTTTAAAATGACCTCCACTGAATCGGGGTCATGACCACGCAGTTCTAAGTCTCTCCTGATAACAGCCAGGCGGTGAGGTGGAACCACTCCGGGTCTGGATGGAAAGAGGCCCCCTGCCGCAGCATATCCCCCGAAACGGGGAGTCGCCAAGGGTCCTGGACGGACAGCTGTTGGAGATCCGCGAACCAGGGCCGGCGGGGCCAATGAGGGGCGATTAAGATTACTCGGGCCCTCTCGGTGAGGACCTTGTGAATCACGTCCGGGAGGATTGGAATTGGAGGAAATGTGTAGAGTAGGCCTGGAGGCCATGGACTCCAGAGGGCATTGATTGCTTCCGCTCCCGGGGATGGAAATCTGGAAAAGAAGCGAGGGAGTTGGGCGTTCGCATTGGTCGCGAAGAGATCCAGGACTGGTAGGCCGAATCTGAGGCTGATTTGATGGAACAGGTCTTGATGGAGGTTCCACTCTCCTGGGTCTATCGTTGCTCGGGATAGCCAATCCGCCTGGACGTTGAGGCTCCCCGAGATGTGATCGGCTAGGAGCGACTGGAGATGTTTCTCCGCCCAAAGGCCTAACTTGAGGGCCTCCCTCATGAGAGCCTTGGATCTCGTGCCCCCCTGTCTGCAGATATGGCTTTTTGTGGCAATGTTGTCGGTGAGAATGAGAACGTGCCGGTTGGGAATGCGAGGAGAGAAATGCTTCAGAGCCAGGGAAACGGCTCTTAACTCTAGCCAATTGATTGGCCTGGAAGCTTCCTCCGGGGACCACGTGCCCTGGGCTATCATCCCCTGGGCGTGGGCGCCCCATCCCGATAGACTGGCATCTGTGGTGATGACAAATTGATCCGGACACCTGAACGGGGATCCTCTGTCCATGGCCGGAGACTTCCACCACTTGAAGGATCTGCGAACACTTAGTGGGATGACAATGCGCCGATTTGAGTTGCTGTGCCCCGATCTCTGAAAGGGTAATAGGAGCCACTGGAGTTCCCTAGCATGAAGGCGAGCCCAGGGAATGATGCCTATGCATGACACCATCTTCCCCAAAAGGGAAGACAGAGTTACTATGGATACTGAAGAATTAGATAAAATGTTAGAAATTAACTCCACTATACTGAGTTTTCTCTCGGGAGAGAGAAAAACCTGGGAGGATTCTGAATCAATAATGGATCCCAGGTGTGAGATGGATGTGGAAGGTTGGAGGTGACTTTTATCAAAGTTGATGGAAAACCCATGGTCCTGAAGGACTGACATGGTGACAGAAAGGTCTGTTTTTACTTTCTCTAGGGAGTTCCCATGAATCAAATTATCATCAAGATAACATAAAATGTGGATGGGAGACGCCCGGATATAGGCCGCCAGGGACCCCAAGAGCTTTGTAAAGACCCGAGGGGCCGAGGAAAGGCCAAATGGCATCGCCCTATACTGGAAATGCCTGCCTTGAAAGGAAAAACGTAAAATTTTTCTGTGGCATTTGGCTATAGGAATGTGAAGGTAGGCCTCAGTGAGGTCTAAGGAGACCATGAAATCTCCCGTGTGAATGGCGGCCAAAATAGAAGACAAGGAGTGCATTTTAAACTTCCTATATTTGATGAATAGGTTTAGTTTCTTTAAATCCAAAATAGCTCTCCAACCTCCGGAGGACTTTGGAACCATAAATAGGATGGAGTAAAAACCTAGGCCCTTCTGACCGGAAGGGACCGGTTGAATGGCTCTGATGGACAATAGATGAGAAATGGCCTCCTCCATACGGTTACAATCTGAGGAGGACCTGGGAGAAGGGCAGGAAATAAAACGTTTAGGGGGAGGAGAAATAAATTCTAAAAGAAGGCCTGTTTGAACAGTGTCAATGACCCAGGGGTCCTTGGAGGTGAGACGCCAATTAGAGGCGAAATGAGCTAGGCGACCCCCTATGGGAATAGAGGAAAGATTACCATCTAGGTTTTTTTGAAGCCCTGTTAGAGGAAGCTCCCCTTTGGAAGCGAAAACCTCTACCCCTGGAGTTCCTACCTTGGGAACGAAAGCGGGGGGAATACTGACCTGGAGATCTCTGATAGGAAGCCGCTTGATCTTGCTGGCGCCCTGGGCGACGAAAGGACTGCGTTTTGGTAGCCTTTTTTGTGGTTGGGCCCAAAACTTTCTTCTTGTCCGTGGTTTCCGTGAGGAGTGGATCCAGAAGATCACCGAAGAGAAGGTCGCGCTTTAAGGGGCCCTGGGATAACTGCCACTTCTGGCGTACTCCCGCTTGCCAAGGGCGAATCCATAGGAGTCTTCTTGCCGTTGTAGAAGCTGCAATAGACTTAGCAGAAAATCTGGTAGATTGCAAGGTGGCATCAGCCACGTACTGGGCAGCTGCAAAGACCTTGTTGAAGTCTTGTTGACCTCTCAAGTCATCGGGAGGAATATGCTGTTGAAGTTGGCGAAGCCACAGCAGCATGGCTCTGGAGAAAAAGGAAGCCGCTGCCGAACTTTTAATGGCCCAGGAATCTGCGGTGAATCCTCTTTTGAGCATTTGTTCAATGCGCTTGTCCTCTGGGCGGAGGACTTCCTCCGCCTCGCCTGGCACAGCCGCTGCCGAGTGAAGAATCTTGACAGGTTCATCCGGTTTGGGAAAGGAAAGAAGCTCTTCATAGGAAGAGGAAAGTTTGTACAACTTTCTGTCCTTGGTGGAGGGATTAAGGCCAGAGGCTGGGAAATCCCACTGTTTGAGTAAAGCATCTTTAAACAATTTAGGCATAGGAATTACCTCGTTATCCTCCTGTTCCTCTGTGAAGTAAGGTAAATTCTCCTCCGGGGGATCAGTGGAAGTGGAGGCTTGTTTCTCCTGGGCCGCTAATCCCGTAGAAATTCTAGCTTTGAGGAGGAGAGATTTGAATAATTGAGAAGGAAAAATGGTAATTGGAGAAGGAACCTTTATTTGGGATTCCTCATCATCTGATAGGCCTTGAAAAGGATCCTCCTCATCCTCCATATCCTCATATTCGTCCTGGGAGGAATCTGAATCATCCTGAATAGGAGCTCTAACCGCTGGGGAAGAACCCAAGGGGCGGGAGGGACGAGAAGGAGGAGGAGGTAAGGGAAGCTCATTGATGGTGGAGAGTTTGGTATCAATGGCCTTGGACAACACAGCAAAAATAGATTGGAACTCAGGAGGTAAACTGGAAATATCAGCAGGGATGGCAGAAGAATCCCTAAAGGCCTGGGAGGATCCTGGCTGGGGGGAATCTTCAATAATATCTGGTTCCTCTGGCCCTATGCCCCATAGGTTAGGTTGGGGTCTGTCTAGGTTAGGCTCATCCAGAGATAACACAGGGACCCCAGAAGGAGGTAGACTAGAAGCCTCTGGGGGGTCTTGACTACTGATTACTTGGGCCTGCACTTTCAAACGTTTTGCTGATTTGTCATGGATTCTTTGTAGGGCTAGGTCCCTTCTCTTCTCGGCCCTGGTGACCTTGGTCGAGGGGCGGGCCCCTGGAGAAGAGGAGGAAGAGGCCTGGGGGATACTAGTAATCTCATCGCCTGTAGGCCTGGCCTCTCTGGGACCTTTAGTTGTGCCTCTCTTGGGAAAGGTAGCCATAGTCTGACAATTAACAGAAGACAAGGCTGAGCCAATAACTGAATAAATAAGGAGAAGAATTTCAAGGACTTCCCAAGAGGAATGGATCCTGCTTCGAGGCCTCGAAGCTGCTGAGACTTGAGGACAATCTGGGCAAACCCAGAGTTCGTGTCCCCAAATCCAGCGGGGCCAGCCTCCCTAAACTTTTTAATTAAGTAAACCAAGGCACTCTGGTTGGAGGCTTAGCCGGTGGAGAATTTAGCCTGGGACCCCCAAGGCCCGCTCCGGGATCCACGCGGTGGACTGAGGCCTACGCGGCTGGCAGGAGGCCAACACGAGAGGCCTAAATTTAAAAAGGGCGCGAAGGCCTTCGCGCCGAAAAATCGCTCCGTAATATTTCTTAAAGGGGAAGCGATCGACTAAGTCCAGGAGACTAGAAGACGTCTCACTCCGCAGGAGGAATTTCTTAAGCCCTTTAATATTTTATATACAATAAAGAATCAATAAATCAATAGATTAATACTTGCACCAGAACCTCCAGGCCAAAGGATTAAAAGAATCCACAAGCGGCCGCGGGGATCGTACACGGCAAAACCGCCGGGGGAAAACGAAACCGCAACTTCTCCAAAGGAAAAAAAGCCGAGCCACAAACGGCTGGCGCTATTAGTGCAAGTAAATAATAATGATAAAACAATTCTTACTACTTTTGAAGAAAAAGATCGAAGGGAAGGTGTTAGAATGTTGAACGAGCTATCACAATACAACCGCAGGATATGCGAACTGAGCGAATTCTGGGGAAGGGGCGGATCCGGCAAGCTTTTTTAATACTAGGCTCAGTTCCACCGGATTGGACATGAGCAACCCATGTGACTGCTGGACCCGCTCCTTCAGTACGGAGAAAAGGTTGCGAACCCCTAAAATCTAGAGTAATGAGAAAGACAATGTCCATTTTCTGCATCAGCCAAAATCAAAATAACAAGAGAGGAACAGCATTCAAGGATCCAGATCTGTCTTCAGCAGATCTCTCTTTCAGAGGACATCATCCTCTGGATCATGTGCAACAGAGGTCCCCAACCTCCAGTCCATAGACTGGACTGGTTTGCAGCAGGCCAGAAACTGGCCTGCACAAACAAGCAAAGCCCCATCCGTGGGATGCAGCCAGCATGTGAAACCGCACCTCATCTGGTCTGCGGAAAAACCTTTTCTGATGGAACTGGTCCCTGGTACCCCAAAAGGTTGGAATCTGGAGGTTGATAAGTTTGCTTTCTTAATAATATTTCCTCCCTCCTTTTTTTAATTACAAGGGATTTTGTAAAGTTTTTTTAGAGAACTTGATGGATGCCAGTGAAGCTGCTTTCCATGATACCTGCAATTTTGGGTGCCATCTTAGAGATCTTTGACTTAAGAGCTCTGTGAATTTTGGTTCAAAGGCTAGAAAAAGAAGAAAATGGGATTTCAACCATGGATGAATATTCCTTCTTTATAAAATTGTAGCAAGAAAGGGCTTTTACAAACCACATCCCTGTATTCCAATGGTAGCATTCTTCATTTTAATACGTCTCTGTTGCTTAACAATGCAATTTGGCAAGAAAACCTGGTTATTAGGCTGTAAGTGCTATTACTGATCCGTTCAATGTTTGGGGAGCCCATGCACCTGGACACACCAAATAAATATGCCTGTATACTAAAACAGAAATCATGTTTATGTCGAGAAGAGGAACATTTACTAAAAATCAGAGAACTCTTTGTACTGAATGCCAAGTTGCTGAAGCAAAAAGAAAAAAAAGAGACTTCGGTGAAAAGACTCGAACGCAATCATGTTTCAATACACAGCTCCAGGATGGCCAAAGCGACAAAGTTGGGGGAGAGGAAGAAATCCACTCTGATCATGAATGTGAGCTTGTTATCGTTGCTTTTCAGGGGGAAGGGAAGCCGGAAGAAGAATCATGCTGGCTAATTGATGCTTACAATGCAGTCACATTTAAGCACTACATTTTAATTATAAACTGGTGACAGCTCAGTCTCATGTTGTGCTTGCCCATTTCAAGTATAAGTACATATATAGGGATCTTCCTCTTCATTATCTTGTGTTATGCTATCAGGCAGGTGCTTAATGACATATTTAATGCTAAAAGCAAGTTTGGGGTTAAATTCTACAATATACAGCTGTTAAAAATGAGGCAGGTTGGGGGACAGAAGAAACCATTGCCCTATACAGCTTATCCCTATATTCTAGTCATACTTCTCATTAAGAAATTACTACAGATAGACCTCAAATTATGACTACAACTCAAAATTTCTCTTGCTAAGCAAAACAATTGAGTTTTGTCCCCTTTTATGACTTTTCTCTTCACAATGGTTAAGCCAGTGTTTTTCAACTGGGGTTGCGTGGAACCTAAGGGTTCTGTAAGGGCCAGCCAGGGGTTCCGCAACTTCATGAGAAAAAAACCCCACACGACCAGGACCGTATCATGCAGCATCCTCCTCTGCCTCAAGTCTGGGCTTTCATCGCCTTACTCTGCTTTTGCCTCTGCTCCCTCCCAGAATGCTTTTTCGGGGACTGCGTCGAAGTCGCAGCCCTGCCAAACGCCCTCGCCCCGTGCAGCATCCTGGAAATTGTAGTTCTAAGGAAGCTTTCAGAAGTGCACCAAGAAGCCCTCAGCCACCTTTTCGCCATGATTCAGCTTTGGCTTTTGGCCGCTGTTTGCTGTGGTGGCAGTAGCTCCACATTCAACAACCGTCGGCTTTATATTGCTTCTGATCTTTCCCCCAACTAAGCTCAGATTGTGCCCATACTGGTATGTCTGCTCAAATCCCAGTGACTCTGGCTGGCTTACAACATTAAAAACTACAACATAAAACTATGCCTCATCAATGCTAGCAACAACACACTCAGGTCAACTACTTGATTGGTTCCATCTCCATTCAAGGTCCCCAGACGAGCTGACAAAATCATGTCTTTAAGGGCCTTTTGGAAAAGCAACAAGGTGAGGGGGAATTGTATTCCTGGGGCGATGATGTTCCATTAAAGAAGGGGCCACCACTGAAGGCCCTTTTCCAGGGACGCATAGAAACATAGAAGATTGATGGCAGAAAAAGACCTCATGGTCCATCTAGTCTGCCCTTATACTATTTCCTGTATTTTTTATCTTAGGATGGATATATGTTTATCCCATGCATGTTTAAATTCAGTTACTGTGGATTTACCAACCACGTCTACTGGAAGTTTGTTCCAAGCATCTACTGCTCTTTCAGTAAAATAATATTTTCTCATGTTGCTTCTGATCTTTTCCCCAACTAACCTCAGATTGTGACCCCTTGTTCTTGTGTTCACTTTCCTATTAAAAACACTTCCATCCTGAACTTTATTTAACCCTTTAACATATTTAAATGTTTTGATCATGTCCCCCCTTTCCCTTCTGTCCTCCAGACTATACATAGACCGATTTATTAAAAAATGAAAGTTAAAAAGTTAAACTGGGGGCTCGCCTTTAAGGGACATAAACAGTACCGGTTGGACAAACCATAAGGTCCATTTCGGTCTTTACATTTTATGATTCCATGATTATTTCAAGATTAATCTACAGTGATTAAATAATGCAATGATAAAGCAGTATGTTCACCATATTTTAATCTCCGTGAAATTTTGAAAAGCGCTTTTTCAATAACTTAATTTGAAAACGTATTTCATCTTGATGGGACCAAATCATAATTGCAATGCTTTCAGAATTTTACAAGCGAGCTGTGCCATTTGTCCTTTGATTTTTATTCTGTAAAGTTGTGGGATATATTATCCTGATAAATTGCTTTTTTGCTACCGTACTTATTCCGGTCACTTAGTTGCTGGCCTCTTGAGCCAGAAAACATTTTCTTCTGCTTTATAATAAAGGAACCCCCCCCTTCTTCCAGAGAATCATAAATTGCTAAGGCTACAAAATTGGAATTGTGGCCATTAATATTGAGCTGTTGCTTAGCAGTTAAGAAAGAGGAAACTATTGCAGGCATGATCTAGGCTGAAGCCTCTGCTGTGTGGGAGGGTTTATGGCAGCGGTTAATTTCCCAAGATGCAACTGGACTTTGATAGGTAGGTATAGGAGAGCCACAGATGAGAGCTGTATAATCAGCAGCATCTGCAACAAACTGTGAGGGTATCAATACAGACATGTGTGATGACATCATCATATAAATGTCTCTATTATGTACTTTCTCTCATCTGTTGATAGGCACAGACCCTGTGATTGTGAGAGAAGTAGGGATGCTATGATGCATTAAGTCCAATTTTCTTTTTGCAAACATGAAGAGGTCAGATCCATTGTTTCTCTAATGTTCATTTGTTTTTCCGATTTATTTTTTAAAATTTGAAGTAGTGGATAAGGTATTGGTGTAGAAACTAGAAGACTGTGAGTTCTAGTCCTGCCTGAGGCACACCCACATGCCCAACCGTGTGACTTTGGGCCAGACATTCATTCTTAGTCCAACCTGACCTCACAGCGTTGTTGTTGGAAAAATATAGAAGGAAAGAAAATTAGTTATAGTCTCCACGGGTTGACTCCTGCTTCTTCCTCTTCCTCACAGACCTCTAGTTAAACTTCCAGAAATAAAGTAGCATTTCAGTTTTTACACACAGAAGCCATAATTGACTTGATTAATTGTTGTGGTCATGGATGGGGGAGGGGAGAGAAGGAGGGGAAAAGGAATCTAGTGGAGAGAAAAAAATTAACAGTTTTGAAGGAAAATTGCATCCAAAGGATCAGTTGGAATGGGTGTGGTATGTTTCTGATGAGATGTAAATTCCATGTGAATATGTATTTACAGGAACTATTCCAACACACTTAATTCAGTCATTAACCCAATCAGTTTTTCCCTGAATGCCATCACTTTGCTCAACAAATAATTCCATCAACACTGTCAAACTATTTACTAAGTCTGCAGTACTATTTCTACTAGTTTTTTTCTCATCATTCCTATCACCAATTTCCTCCCACTTATGACTGTATGACTGTAACTTGTTGCTTGTATTCTTAAGAATTTTATTAATATTGATTGTTTCCTCATTGCTTATTTGACCCTGTGACAATCATTAATTGTTGTACCTCATGTATCTTTTTTTTTTATGTACACTGAGAGCATACACACCAAAGACAAATTTCTTGTGCGTCCATTCAAACTTGGCCAATAAAGAATTCTATTCTATTCTATCAAATCTCCTTAATGCTTCTACCTGCACATAGTCTATGTTGGTTGTATTCATTTCTACATTGTAAACCGCCCTGAGTCTACGTAGAAGAGTGGACTAGAAAAATGAATGAATGAATTAATTAATTAAGTAATAATCACCTTTTTAAAAATCCCCTTTTGGGGGGTGATTCTTGAACTGCCTTCTTCAATCACTAATGAGCTGGCCAATGAAGCTGCTTGTGGTGTCCACCCATTGGAAGGGAAGAGAGACCCACAGGTGGTGTTGCTTTTTCCACAAAACTTCTGTTTTGTGGAACTGTGTTCTGCCAGAAGTTTAATTA